>NW_027105747.1:293780-312059 GCF_000696795.3 Halyomorpha halys
ATATACTACTAACGCATCCATTGAAACCTTGCTCAAACATATCAAGTAGGATCGGGCAATTCAATTCTTTTATCTGAACCAATTCTATAGTATTTACTCCTTTAGGTGAATCGATACTTTTGAAAAATTCTTCGTTTGATTCTTTTTTCCTTTAAAAAAAGAACTTTTATTGGGATAAGGAACAAAATCTGAGTAAAGACTTTTTTTTTTTAAACAAAACATTATTTTTTGTAAATAATGATAAAATGATAAAAACATTTTATCATATTTTAAATAAATTAATGAATAACAATGAAATACCACAGGTATTCACCAACCTGTTTCAATCCTTTTCGAGATTCTTCTATTGTCCAAGAGTCAAATTAAAACCACTGACATTTATCTCTTTAATTTAATCAAGATTTATCTCCTAAGATAAAAATATCCTGTTTTAACTGTTTCATAAAATAACCTTTCCTTCAACGTTATTTTCAACGAGATTATAGCAAGTTGTGGTCCTTTGAAAAATCTATAAATAAGTTTTAATGAAACATTTTGGCAGTCGAAAACACGAACTTTCAATAGTGGCTGCGCCGTAGACTCTGTGGATGATATTTTTAAAACTGAATCTTTTTAAATGGTTTTGTAACACAGAGTTTTGTTTTTCTAAAATCTTTAATTATTTGTTATTATTTTTATCAGTCTGTTAATGGATTAGAGAATTTCTACTTCTAAAAACAAGCTTCGTTCGATTATTTTGTTAAAGAAGGAAGCTTTTCTAAAAGTGTAGAAGCTGTGTAGTAGTGTGTCCAGGAAGCTGATAAAAAAAATTGAATAATTGAGAATTTTTGGGAAAACAAAACTTGGCATTATTTAACTACTTTAAACCCCCCATCAAATAGTTTCAACACATATTTTACTTATTTTAAAAGAATTTTGGTCTAGTTTACTATGCTGCAATTTATAAATACCTAAAATAAATATCCTACTCAATAATAAAAGAGATGCATAAAAAAAGATAACACAAAGTAAAGTTTAAATTTTTAATTATCAAAAACTAAGAGCAATTTCTTGTCGTTTCGGTTTTGTATGTGGATCCCAAGTAATCCGCTTGTCAAGGTGGAATCCAAGGTAACTGACTTGTAAGATGGGAATAAGTGGATTGTTACTGTATACTGTAGGGTGAGAGATTAGGTATAGGTTTACAAATAAGGGTAATGGTGATTTGGCGGGACATATTTTGACACAATTTTGCAACGACAATAATGTGTTATTTTATGATACAGTTGCAACATCATTTTGCACAGATAATACTCCTGGTGTATCATCAGCCGGTGGTAAGGACAATGTCAGTATTGATTGGGGATATCAGCTGTAAAAACTGTATAGCGGAGAAGGCGGAGAAGAGTTCTGATTTACTTGGAAGGTTCTGTCGGACTGAAAGCAAATATGTAGGGGCCAGGAATTGACGGAGTTTATAAAGTAGTCCTCGATGCCAGACTCGGCCAAAAACCTGTTCCACGATGAGAAAGACTCCTGTGCAGTACATTCCTTGCTCCAAAGCGGAGGATATAACAAACACCACACGATGACACTGTTGAAAAATATAATGAGATATTCGAAATTCAAACTGAGAGGAAGATAGGATGATAGATGGACGGGTTTCATGTGACTTTGTGGATTTAAGTATTTTTATGATATAAAACATCGTAGAATCAGATAACGGATTTATTCATCAGGTGGAACGGATTGCAGAATTGTGCGTATAGGTGAGCAATAGGAAAGCTTTTCGAGAGAGCTAGGAATACGGGATCATGGCCAGAAGCTTTTTCGAAAGAAAGTTTTGAATGATCCAATTATCTGGGCTATAATCTTATTAGATTATTTTGTTATATGTTTTATGAACCTTTTCGGTCGTTTCCCAAACGTTTACATGACGAGACCTCGGGGCTTCTTACTATTCGAGTCCTTAGGCGGCCGATTTACGAGCTTACCACTTGAATCCGACCCTGGAGGTTGAGAATGGGATACTTAAGGTTGAGGTATGGATGATTGAGGCATCTGAGGTCGAAATAGATTACTATTAGTAATGTCTACAACATTACATTCTGCAACATTCTTGGTCTGTAGTTTAATAAGATAAATGTGATTTTTATATGATCATTAGAATATGTTATTCTATTTTTTCTTGTCTGCATATTTAATAAAAATTTTAAATGTATTAACACCATAAATATTATGTAGTTTATTTTATTGAAGGTTTTTCAAAATCTGTTCTATTTAAACTTATAAATTAAAAATTAATTGTAAAATTTCTTGTAAAACAGTTAAATCGAATGAAAGTTTTGTAACTATATGAAACCCTGCACTATAAGATTTAGCACTAAGATATAATTCGAAATCTGATTCGGTACAGGATTTAATAACTTCATTCAAATGTTTTAAGAACTAGAAAATTAAGTTAACTGCATAACTATTGTTGTTGCAATTAATAAGTGTTAACCAAATAATAACTTTTATTAGTATAGTATTTTTAGTTCCTATACAGGTATTACAATATGTAGGGTATATCAGAGTTATGTCCTACTGAAATTTAGAATTAAGGATGTTATAAAATGGAAAAAAAAATCCCATGAAGGTCGGTGCGTTAACGCTTAGTTTATAAGATATTCGCGTACACACATTTTCATTGTTATGAATTAATTAGAGTATAATAAATAAATTATAATGAGTATCCAATTTCTTAATTATTGAAGTGTAAGGATTAACGTTCATATTAAATGTTCTTCAAAATGATAACGTTGAGCATTAACGAGTCGGTATTTTTCTCAGAATACACTTTATTGTTTCGCAAGTTTCAATAAAAGACCTGCATTGATTTTTTGTTTAATGTTAGCACTAACACTTAAATCCTGTCAGTTCTGGAGAACGAGATAATATCACATATCCAGAAATCAGAATGCCAAGACTGTCTTAGTGCTCAAGATTATCACTTAGGACGACATTTAAAATGAATATTAATGGTTATATTTCAATAATAAGGGGAGCTACGGTAGCCGTGTGGGCTAAGACGCTTGCAATAGATAAAATAGTTAAGAAATGTCCAGTGTGGTCAATACTTGGATGGGTAACCGCACGAAATAGGTCATTACTCATAACGGAAGATCATGTTTAACCCTCCCACTTTCTCCAGGTTAGTGAAGTCCGTCAGCCTATTGGAGGCAACTCACAGGCGTTGGGCTGATCACCCTACCTCAAGTATCTGAATCGTGTCCGTGTTCCCCGAGGAACAACAACGCGCGGCCAAGAATTAACAGAAAAAAAAATCACTAATAAAGTATTTGGAAGATGTATTAATTTATAAATTATTACCTAAATAATTCTTAACAATGAAAATGTTTAGACATAAATACCTGCCAAAGTGTTAACGGACAAACCTTCAGAAGAAACTGTTTTCTTGCTTTGAGATCCTTAATTCATAATTTCACTAAGGAAATATATTTATATTTAGTGACGTGACTGTTATATGGAAACTAATCTAACTATCATATTTAACTGAAAAGACCTCGTTGATATAATTTGACTATGACCTACTAAGCATGAGTATACAGGATGTTATTATTCAACTGAAAATAACGTTGAACTTATGATTTATTAAATATGATCATTTTGTAGACTTATATTTAGATTTGACAGATTTTAATTTGACGTAAGAAAACCTCTTGCCCTGCTTTACACAACAAGAGGCCCGCTCCTGGCTATGTATTATTCATGTACACTAATAAAGGGCGTAGCGTAGGTTCGAATCGGTTCAAGCCTCCTTTGTCAGCTTCTATTGTCTTAATGCTTTCTTTTTTCAACACCCCAATTTCCAACCAGGGAACGTCTGACCACCTTCCAATAATACTCAATTATAGAAAAGTGGTCTAATAACCGTAAACATTTAACAAATTAATTCACATTTTTCATAATGGCCCGCGGTAACAGCCTACCAATATGTTTCCATTCATAATGACCTTCCCCATTTCCATTTATATTAGATTCGTAGCTCATAAAAGACCAATGGGTATTTGACTATTATTTATTTTTAATTGACTTGGAGGATATTTAAAAGAATTAAAAACGAATTATTTAATACAGCAATTTGTTAGGTAAATATATTCAGAGGCTATTAAACAAATAAATCTGATCATAATTATTATTTTAGTGAAACTTTTTTATTTTATTTATTGATAATAAAATCTTCCACATTGTTGGGGAAGAAGTAATAGTGATAACTGATGACATTAATACTAATATAAAATAACATAAGAATACAAATAAATAAACAAATGAAAAAAATATATATAAATCTAAAAAAATAAATAAAAGCTCTCTCTAAATATATACAAACGGAACGATAAAGAGATAATCGAACTATGTACAAGAAATAATAAATAAATAAAATAGAACAATAATAAAAATAAATAAATAAAGTAATCTCCAGTCACATTCACACTTTTATATACAATATTTATACTATCGACATGAAGATTTCTGAGCCCACTCTATTCCCCACGTAGCAGAGCTCTTGAGATCCCAGCGCATCCCTCTCACCGCATCACTGGTAATGAGCCAATGGAGCATTATTTTATGCCGCAAACATTTTAGTGAAACTAAATTTTCCTATTTAAAAAACCTTGTACTCTCACATGGTATGTGATAGGTCTTTAGGAGTTGTCCTCTTTCCTCAGAGTGCTTGATCAAAAATGTACCGTTAGCTAGTAATGTTATAAATAAAATATTTCATTAAAACATTTGTTTCTTAATTAATCACTAAATCATTAATACTTGTTTTTAAATTAATCTTTACTTATTCATCTCTTATATTCATTATCTATTTCTACTGAGTATTCATTTATCCGGGACAGACAATTTTTATGAATTATGTTGGACAGTTCTAACAATCTGACAAAATTAGATATTATGGCTAAATATGGACATAGGAGGAATAACTAATGCATATGAAAAGGTTAAATTAATTATAGATGTTGATTTAGTGATGAATTAAAAAAACAAAACAAATATTTTAGTGCAATATGTTCATATTCATTCTATTGTTACTAGTTAATATTAAATTTTAGATCAACATCCTAAGGAAAGAAGAGAGGACCGAAAAATTGATTAATTTTCAAATTAAGAATACAAATATTTCAAAGTAGGTAGATTTAGTGACACTAAAATAATAATTATGATATGATTAATATTGATAACCGTATATATTTACCAAACAAATTACTATACATAATAATAATATTTTTTAATATCTTCCCAGTCAATTAAAAATAAATAATATCTGAATGTACATTAGTCATAGATAGTAAAATTTTGATTAAATAGTATCTGTGATTAAAAAGTTTTAAAATTATGAATATTTAATTTCACTCTAGTAATAATTATTATAAGATTTATTTTTTTTTAATATTCTCTGATTTACATCATTACATTTACATTACATTTATCTAATTAATTGGTAGATTAAAAACTTACCTTCAAATGATGTCACTAATACTTAAAAATCCTAAATTTTCAGTTCCTCTTGCAAGGATATAAAATAAATTAAAATCATTTCAGTCAACAATTTTCTAACCGACTAGAGATTAGGCCGTGTAAAGTTACGAGTAGTCTTAAATTGTTTTGTAGTCATGCTATAATTATAAATGAAATATATGGGAACATTCCACAGAGTTACTTATTGTATTTATTATTTGTACAGTTGTAAATTACATTAAATAAATAAAGAATAAATAAAAAAAATATATGGGGACATAGTTCATAGTTTCATTTCAGTTAGACATAGTTTCATATTTCACAAATTATTCCAGGCAATTACTTAATGTTTAATGTATTATATACCAATACCTACGCCTATAGATAGATATGTGCCTTATATCTTTCAGTTTGTGAAATTAAAAAATTTATAGACTTTTAAAAAAGAATATGGCAAGTTATTCTATTAGTTTACTCTTAAAATTCATGTTTATCGGTATAAATTATTTCAGAGTCCTACCGCAGATGACCGGTCATAGAGTGCTCAGTTAGGATTAGTGTAGGTTCCTTGAGGATAAGTTGATAATGTTTGGTTTCATACTATCTCTATCTCCCTCCCTATGTTAAATTCCTTGAAAAATTATTTTATGTGGTTTGTATGAATAAGTTTTGAATATTTGAATTTTCATGAACTTGTCCGAAAATTAAAGAGCATGTGAAAAGCGACGTGATAGGTTTTTACAAATCATAAACTCTTATATATAACAGCTACTTTTTTTAGACAATATAATTAACCGTTTATATGCTTTAAATTGTACTGAAAATCTTCTGAAATCCTAAAAAGTTTTCTGAAAAATAAAAATTTATCATGGACAAACCACAAGCCATTGACATCTTGCAGTTCTATCTTATTTCGTCTAGTATTAAATTTATTTAAAGAATTAACCAGCATTTTAAAGTACTGTGACGGGAATTCTTAATTACTTTCGAAGAATTTTTTTTTAAATTATCAACGGACTAAAATACTTGTGTTGGACGGATGCTGCAGGCAAGTATGCGTTCCTATTCCTCCCCCTGCATTCCTGACTGCATTCACTTGTTGCGATGCCCCTATTATAAATGCATTAAGCTGACTATAGAATTATAATCCTAAATGGATGCAAATGATGTTAATCAGATAAATGGAGTAATGGGAATAGTTGCTAGGATGAGGACAAATTATTGCTGCTCTAATGAGGTTAGGGCTCCCCGTTAGAGCCGTAGCGGTCTTCCTAGCCGGCTACTGGTACCGCACTGTTTATACTAGCAACTATCTTCTGCCGTATGCCAGAATCCTGATTGTTTTGAATATTTCATATCCAAACAATATTGATTTTTGAAAGAAACTAATTCTAAATCATATATTTCATTGTAATGGTGTATAATCGTAATTGTAATGGAGATGTGATCGGATGGAATATACCACACAGAAGTTTTTCTTGACGTAACTCATGCTTTTGACCAAGACTGACATTCAGTTATACTTTTTAAACTACGCCCATTCCTCTCCTCAGTACATTTTCTTAAATTATCCTACCTAAACAATCGAAGCTTCCATGTTAATCAGAATTTTGCCTAATTATCCCTCATTTATCAGTCTCCAGGTTTTCATCTATGTAGTATCTTAGGTCCTATCCTTTATAAGGTTCATATAAATGTGGTTGTTCCTTTTCCATTTCACTTGAAGTTGTTTTTTTCCCGATATATGATTTTAGCTATACAAAATTTTAATCTATTTCCTGTTTGTCCTAAATGTGTGGTGAGAGCAGTTTGCTCAGATTTTTTTGTTTAAGAGGTACAAACTATATTTGTGTTGACACAGCAATAGAATTACCCTCAGTTCTCTTTACTGGGAATTTCATATTCTATATTAGATTGTTGCTCTACTTTGCCTTTATCTTTCTTATTGGTGCATATTTTCGAAAAATTTGCCGTGTTTTTGTATGAAATAGCTTAATCGTATTTGTTTCAGGTTTTTGATATTCTCCCTAAGAGTGTTGGTATGTAAGGAATAGTGTAGTATCTTTTACTGTTGGTTTCTTGGGGCTTAGGTTGAGTCAGTTTTAGTGATTGTTTTAGTAATTATTAAACTATTTTATCAGGATACCCATTTGCTGACATGAGATGTACTACTTTATTTTCTGCTGTTTCTTGGTGTTTAGGTGATAGTAAAATTGCGAAACGTCGCCTCAATGCAGTTATATTGTTGACTGATCCTCAAGATCTACAAATATATAAAATATTTTGGGGGTGAAACGTGATCTTTTTAATTTGGCATTTTCTGAGGTAAATGTGTTGTGAAATGCATTCATTAATTGCACACAGAACGATTTGTTAATTAAATTGTATTTTTCATGCAATGCTCTGATAATTTTACCCTAAAAAAACAATTGATTCATTTACATATTCTGGACAACCCACTCTGCTCCAGCATCCATTTAAATCTTGTTTCGCCTTATTATATTTGTCATAATGGGCGTAAGAATGGAGAGATAAAGAAGGACAACTTGCAGAATGAAAAAGTACTAGAAATAACAATAATTATGTCATAAATAGAGTAAAAAACAAAAATTTGGGAATCTTGGGTAACCTATTAATCTATTTGGCAGAGAGCTTCCAACTAGGCGAAGGAATCCCATCCAAAATCGTCCCAGAACTCATTACTTCTTACTACATGACTGTGTGTCATTTCTTATTTCATCCCCAACTGTTTTCCCAATGATCGAAACTTCGGTCAACCATACTCTTCTAACTGGTTCATGAAGTAAACCTGAAACATCGTTTGAAATCTCTAATATGTTCAGCCTATTAATGAAAAGTCAGTCGATTTCAAGAAGTGATTCCACTACACGTGGTTTTAGTCATCACGAAAGAGAAATTCTCAAAAAGAACGTCTTGAAAGGATAAATATAAAAACATTCCTGACATCACGTAACCACAGGTTAAATTTAATATTAACCATCTTTTATGAAAATGGAATTCTAATTAGAGTGATTGCGCGAACGTGAGTATGCTTGCCTAAATATAATGTAACTTAGAATGTAAGAGGCCCTGGTACAAGATCTTGAAGATTGAACTTATCAGATCTGTAATGAGCGGTTGCTTAAGAGGCCTTTATGTTGGCAAGTAAGCACATCTTACGCCTTTGCCACTTAAAGGCTCGATCGCCTTGCCAACAGTCCGCTTACTATTACTTCCAATTACTAGTAAGTGGTCACTCTACATTACCTCCTAATTACTTCACGTTATTATCCTATTCGCAATGAAAACATAACGAGGGGATTATTGATTGATGATTGTAGAGCACATTTTACATGATAGAAAATTATCTGATTAAATATCGGGATTAATAATGAGTACTTAAAAAATCTGATGCGGTGCGTGCATAACACGATTTTCACTGTCCGCTCTTGCATTTTATTTTTCACATGTCTTTTTATAGATTGGTGGGCTCGTGTTGAATTTATTGTGATTTTCGACAACAAAAAAAATCAAGAGAAATGGTTAGGCGAATTTATGAATAAAAAATTTCAACTTTTCTGTTCCTATAAAAATATGTTTTCCAGGGTTCCTTGAAGTAGAAATGAGGAGTATAATTTTTTTTTCCTGCCAGGAATATAATAGTTTAACAAAAGGTAACGAAGTAGTAACGCAATCGGGCAACATCGGCCGATTCTAGATGTCCCGTTCTAATCGGATTCTATATTTTCTTTTTTCTCCTGCAAAAATTGTAGCCCTTCTACTCACGAAAAACGTTTTCTTCATGATAGAAAACAACTAATTTACCTTGAACAACCAATTCTTGTCAATCGAATAAGTCTAAAGCTTTCAGTACGTTATTTTGGAATCAAGGTACATTATGAGGCTCCATATGAATATGAACTAATCTCAATATTACGTATATGAGACCAAAAATAATCCAGTTATGTTGCTCTATTGGATAATTAAATATATTTAGTCATCAGAACTCATTTTCACTCACCAATGTATGGCAAACATTGTAAGAGAAAGTATGATTGAGCGAAATCTCCATTTCAATTTTTCGACTGAAATACGCGTATTGAAGTCTGTTGAGACCAAATACTCTGATCTCGTAAAATGGTCAGTGTGTTTGTGAACATTCTAGCCAAAAATTAATAGTTGAAATTACCTATTTAAGGAATATGACAACTTTCGATAAAATCAACCGACTTGAAGTTTCACTTTATAGCATCGATTATTCCAATTTTTACGAATTTATTAAAAACGGTTGTAATGAATTTTATCCGAATAAGTATATAGTAAACAGCTAAATTGTCTTAATTATCAGTTTCGTATTAATCTCATTAAAACAGTCTGACAGGGCTTAAATCTCTCTCAAAAGTACCTTTAATTTTCTTAATTTAAGAAAATAAACAATTCTCATTGTTAGCTTTAGTGTATAAATATAAAATACTAAAGAATTTTATTTTATTTTAATTATTTGTTTATTTAATACCAACCTGGTGGGTAGTGACAAAAAAAATTATGACATTTATGGATTTAACAAAATAAATAATTGACTTTTAATGGGTAAAAAAATGAAAATGAATTTAAGAAAAAGATGAAGAGGAAAAAAAAAAAGATAATATAAAATTTTAGATAATAACAGAACTTATAAAAATAGGAAATTTATAACAGGGTGTTCTGCAGCAGCCTGGGCTTAAGTTTTCGGGTTGTGGTTGGGGTTCCCAAGTTGTAGGTCACTGCTCCTGAAACTGTAGGTAACTGGGAGTGGAACTTCATGAACCTTTTTCTTTATTTAATCCTCTATTGTCTCTATTTGTAATTCCCAATGCAATTGGCTGTTTCTTACAAACCAAGGTACACCCACTGAAATTAAAGAATTTTATTTACCACTAAAGGAAAAACAAAGGCATCCGATTCTGACGAGCAGGGCAGGAGATCACCCGAATTTTTCGACTTCGTTATCTTTGTTAAACTATTTTTTTCTTGTTAGGAACAAAATTTATATTTGTTGCTCTCACTTTAAGATACACTAAAATACGAGTTTAATAGAAACAGCAAAATAAAAATTATTTGTTCATCGTGCCGTTTCTTGGTCTTTAGTTTTAGTCGAAAAAACAAAAATTGCTATAACTTCTTCCCGACCCTACCCATCTACACAATACTTTGGACCACATGTGATTGAACATTGTGTGATGTGTGGAACGCACCAGGTTTTTTAAAAATCATTTTGTCCATTCTTAACATTTTTGCTTTTACAAAAATGCCACCCAACAAGGATTACTCAAGGGATGCAGGGTTAGAACGCAGTTGAGTGAGCGAAGGATATTACTTTGTAGACAGTGCAGAATTCCTTAACCATGGCGGTTGCTATAAACGAGCCCACCTCCAGAAAGGATGCCGGTAATATTAATACATTCACTTACACAGAGCATTTGCCATAGGCGGTCAGGGACAGTGGCATGGAGTAAGTCTTATCTGTACCTGAGAACTCCGTTTCTAATGCCACCTCCTCATGGCTCCGTGTCTCAGCGGTCGTTTTAGGCAAAGAGTTATAGGACCGTCTGGGGGTATTTCCTTAGTCAGCAGCTGATTCAGTGCACTTAGTCTTCCAGTGCCAACATTACAAGGTCCTTCGACGCAATGGTGAATTCTGTTTTGAAACCCGTTTCGGACATTCCTGTTCCTAGCTCGACAAACTTAAATAATTGAGAAAGATATAATAACAGATCATACAAAAAAAAAATCTATCTGCTAGTAACTAAAGAAAACAAAAAGTGAAAATAAACAATGATAATGACACACTTTGTCAGAATGAGAATTTTTTCATTTAAATATTCTTTATTTTTGAAATTGATAGATTTATTTATTGATAGATATTACAATCTGCCACACACTTGTGGGCAGTAGGTAATAGTGATGAATGATCTCATACATACCAAAATAAAAAAATAAAACTCTTCAAGAATGAGAATTACCTCACTTATATAACGCATTGTTATCACACATTGTAATATTACAATCTTTTGTAAATATTAACAAAAAAACTACCACTTAATTAAGCTATTTACTTAATATTAAGAGAAAAGAGTCAAATATCAACTCTATAAAAATTGATTCTTTAAATTACAAAACAAATTTTGAATTCAACTCAGTAATTTCTGGATGGATTACTTCCTTTTTAACTTCATATACTTGTATTCAATGGCATAACGTTTCGGACATAATCTGTCCAGTTTCATATCTAATTTCAGCCAAAGAAAAGTAATCCAATTGTTATTAGAGCAATTATTATATTGAAACAGTAGGATGTAACATTGCATGATTGTTTAATTGGAAGGAATAATAGGATAGCTGTATATCCTGTATATCCTAGCTGTATAAATGTGACAACAATTAATAATTTGATATGTCATTTTGGAAAGTTTTACAATTGGTCTGTTAATTAAGATTTAATTTGAGAATGGGCAGATTATGCCGGAAACGTTATCCAATTGATAAATAAATGAAAATGAAGTTACGGGAGTAATTATTCCTGAAATTACCACGACGGACCTGTTTCATAGTGAAAGCCAGTAGTATTAGTCCATAAATACAAGTCCACAAACTATAAATTACAAGCACTTACACATTTTGTTACATAATGGGACGTACTAACAGATCAGTAGTTAGTGAATTTATTTTGAAATATTTATATTTCCAAAACCATTTGACGTACAGATGTCTATTAGCACTCAAATTAAAGCTAGTTCAATGAGCTATAAAGTAGTTTATTATGTTCTTTTTCGTAGGAGTTGTAGTTTTCATGAAATTTGCTAAAATAAATTGGTTTATAGTTGTTTGGACAAATTTTCATTTGCCAAATTTATATTTATGAGTGAATATCATAAAAACTACAACCCCTACGAGGATAAGTGTTAAACTACTTTATAGTAAGTTAAATCTTCTTTATTTTGAGTATTGGCAGACATGTGTTCGTCTTATGGGTCTAGATATATATTTTTTCAAAAATTCAACATTTTTTTTTGAGACGAACAACTAGAAATTAACATTTTGTGAGTTTATTTTGTCAAATATCATAAAACCTACTACTCCTACAAAGATAAACATAATTATCTACTTTGTAGTAAATTTAACTAGTTTTAATTTGAGCGCTGACTGTCATCTGTACGTCCTACATTTTTTGAAATAAAGTTTTTCATAAATCAAACTTATTGTCCGAACAACTATAAATCAATTTATTTTAGCAGATATCATGAAAACTTCTATCCCTAATTTATAATAAATAAACTAATTTATAGTAAAGTAAACTAGCTTTGATTTGATTGCTAATAGACATCTGTACGTCATATAGTTCCTGAGATATAGATTTCTCAAAATAAATTAACTAACTAATGATATTTCAGTACATTATTATGAAATGTTGCTTTTTAAAAGGCTATATCTCGAGAACTATTGGACGTAAATAGCTCTATTAGGTCTAATATTTCAGCAAATTTCACTCTTCTTTAAATAATATTCTTTTAGATTTTCTAGTGTTGTTGGTAGTTTTAAGATATAGAGCTCCAAATGAAAATATAATGTTTTGAAACGGCCGCCATTTTTTTTATTCACCCTACCTATACTTGGCAAACTCATCAGTTTTGACTACTAATTATACATAGTTTTCATTAAAGTAATCAAAAATTGGGTTGAGATAACTGCCTTTTTTTCTTCCCGGCTCTTGTACTAACAGTGAAGTTATATAAATTACAAGATTAACAGTATGAGTTTGTATCTTCCCTTATGAAGCAGGCCCCTGAAAGTGTCATTTTATGCATTTTTTCCATTTTCTTAAAAACACCTCCTACCATTTTGTCTAATCTCGGCATATCAATGTAGAATTGCTCTGAAATGCTCTTAAATATCAGCTAAATTTTATGCTTATTGAAATGGTTTTACAGGATTTAAATGCCAAATTTTAAAAATGGCTTTCTCTAAAGCACTTTTAATTTGTTGTTGAAATAATTAGCCATTACATATTTCTAATAGTTAGATAAATCATGACTACTAGCTAAGTAAATAGTAACTATAAATGAATTTTATTATTTACTTAAGGAGGTAAGATGAAAAATATTCTTTCTCCTTGAAAATACATTTCCGAAAATATTATTAGTAATATAGACATATAATGTATCGTTAAACACCCAAAGACTTTAGTTAAAATATTATTTAACAAATGAAGTCGTAGAAGGTAATGGAGAATGACGAAAAACGCATAAATAATAGGTTTCTTTAACTGAGCCGGCGCATGCCCTTTGGTTTAGTCTGTTTCGTCAGTCTGATTTTTTTTTTAACGCCATAATTATTAATTTTTTTTCATTTCTTTTAACCAATAAACATGAGCCTTTCAGTTGGCAGGATAACTCCATAAAATCATTCTTTGAATTTCAGTTTTGATTACTAAGGGTGTTACTATCCACCCCTAACCATTTTTAAGTTATAATGCTTCTACTGAGATCTTAAGAATTTGATTTATTACGGGATCGAGATTGAGAACTGTAGCAGTTGAATTTGATTGTTCATGCTTTCTATTTGTTTAGCTAATAAGGATATATATAATGAGGTAGAGTTACGACGTTCGTTTCAGGAACGGGCTTACTTCCGTTTTCGAAGGGTTGTTTTCTTCGGTGACTAGCTAAGTGAAATAATTCTCTGAGAGGACCTAGAATCCAGTTTCTCTCAGCATTTGACTCAAATTCGGAAATTCGTCTCAAAATATTTATGACCCGATTATTCCCTTCTGTGTCCTCCGACTCAGCACTGTCAAAGTTCTAAAAAACATTTTGCATCATTAAATCACTTTCCCTATAGTTGTGAGAAATTCGTCACTTCTCCATTAAATTCCATTTATTTTGATATCCTGTTTGTCATTTTGAAAAAGGATTAATACGTAAAACGTGATTAGTGATACATTACTATTCGTAATTGTTGTATAAAAAAGTTATTTTTCAGACTGCTACCTGATATGTTTAAAAATGTCATTATACAAAATAAATGAACAGAAATTAACAAATAAATTAAATGCTGTAAATATATAAATAAAATACCGAATTTCTTTTTCCGTATTATATTTTTTGTTTAAATGTTTAAAATGTTTTATTGTTGGTTATGTTAAGATTTGTTTAAAATTATTTTACTATTATAATTTTTTTTTTGTTTATAAAAAGTGAGTTTTTCAGAACTGTAAAGTTTTGTGTGGTTTTGCTTTAATAACTTTGTGATACGATATCAAACGCTTTCTCTGAAAAAGCTCTTATAGTTGACTACAAAGTAATATGCTTAAATATTTGGAACGAATAATTTGCTGTGCAAATAAAAATAATTAGCCTTCAACTTAAAACTGTCTTTGTGATCGTTGTAACAAAATGTAACTGAATCATAAACGAGTCAATAAGATCTTATAATACTTCATAAGTCGCAAACAAGCTTATATAAAAATCATATTAAATTTGTTCTTCATATTTCACATACTTAGAAAAGAGGGTATAGCAAACAAACGACAAAAACTGAGACGTTTTACGAGGAATAGTCCAAAGACCCATGGTGAAAAAAATAAGTTGGAAACTACAAATTGAATAAAATACGGTGACTTTTCCAAAACATAACAATATATTTTTATTCGTAAAATATGAAATAAAACAAAGTTTCCGAGAGCATGTACTTCAATATTTACTTTTTAATGACATTTACTATATCCCTTGTATAATATAGGTAAAAATTGAACCATTTTCCAACAGAACATAACAGGAAACTTTTTTTTTAACTTAAAGAACTCAAAAATTATTTTTTCGTAATTTCTTGAACAATCGCAATTTTTCATTCCTCCTCACCATTGTTGGTAGAGCATACATTTTAACTCTTAACTGTCTATAGCTTTCATCAAAATAACGGAAAATTGAAGTGAAATAATAATTTCTATTTTTCTCCTCTTGTGCTCTTGGACCACAACCGAACCAGCGGACGGCCGTACGACAGGCATTAGTGACTGCAATTTTTCGATTGGCGTTGTTGAGAAGTGGCGCAAAGCCAGAGCTGAGGCCATAGCTCTTGCTGCCATTGAGGCGTGGATAATACGCTGTTGGGACTCGGAGGATTTATGTCGACAGTACCGCATTAAAATATAAATATGCCATCATACTTCCGATGCAATTTCTCAACACTTGTAAAGTCAGAGCTAATCTCCTGAGCTCCTATTTAAGCCCCAAGGGAACAGTTATAGGAGAGCGGTAGTTTTTCGAAAAGATGGCGACAAATTATCGTAAACAGGACTGGAATGAATGATCTGTTGAGCGGCAGTTAATAGAAAAATAAAATTGACGGTTATGATTTCTTTGAAGAAAATAAATAAATTAATGAAATGGACTATTTGTCATTAAAACCTAGAACTAAACCTATAAATAACAATCGATTTTATAAGATTATGCAACTAATTACAATTTTTTCGTTATCACACTAATGAGAAAAAGTATACTAGAGGCATAATGAACGCATTAGCGAAAATAATTTTAAGAAATTTCCATCAGAGTGCACTAATATAGGTAATAGTCTTGTTGAAAATCGAGTGTGAAAATTGAGTGTGAGGTTTATAAAACAAGAATAAAATAAAAATAAAATTGACAATCCAAAAATATCTCTGGAGATTAAAAATATTTGTTGCCATATTAGTTTGAAAAACATAATATAATAAAAAATAAATTTTGCCCAAAATTTTTTAAAAGTAATGTACGTTTTTAATAGATGAATTTTATGTGTTAGTTAATTGATATATTGTAGATAAAAATCCCCAAGAAAAACTCTCAACTAATACTTCCATGGAGTTGTACTTATAATATAAAATAATTTTAATAAGATAACTGAGGTGGGGAAATTGAGAGGAAAAAATTTTGAAAATAGCCAAAGGTAAAATGTATATTTATGTGTATAAAATGAAATTATTTTCTAATAAAATTAATAAAAAAAGTTGTATTCTTATATAATTTCATTTTTTTTTTTTTTTAATGTAGGTTTAATGAAGTTCTAAGAATGTTTTTCTTCAATCATTCCTATTGATAATTAATGATTTAAATATGAATTAAACTAAAAAAACACAGCAGAAATACTGTTGTTTCTTTAAAAATATTTCCATTTTATAACCACAGGACTTTTAATTATTGAGCATTTTAAATATTTAGAAAAATAATAAGCTTAAGCTTAAATTAAGTAGTAAGTACCAAGTAATACTCTAATATGGCTTTTTTACCTATATATTATTTATATACTAAGGGAAAATTTCGAATTCAAATTTTCGACAGAAACACTCGTTTTGAGGTCCCCTGAATTGAAATAGCCAAGACTTCCCGACGTAACACTGTTCAAGACTAAATTTATTCCTTATTAGTCACAAGTCTACAAGTTCTTGCATTGAGGAAGACTATGTACTCGTTTATTAGCAGTGAAGAACGGTGGATCATAAAGTGATTCGTGTTGATGATGAACTAACTTCTCTTTAAAGAATCGATTTCTTTATCTTATATAGAATTATACTTATCCGTTGAACTAAGGCAGCGAAAGTCAATAGCTTCAATTAAAGAAATATTAATAATATATTACATTATAACCTACAACAATAATACATTCTACATAAGAAAATCTATTGCTGTGTGCGCTTCAAACAACTTCCGCTTTCCACTCTGCATACGTTCCCAAGTTTTGTGTAAATTGGTGGATTAGTGCTGAAGCAATTACTACTTTTTTGGCCTTCGAAAAAAAATATCAGCCGAAAATTATGAATGAAAAGTTTAAATATTTCTGTGGCTATGAAAATAAGTAGTGAGCGTTAATTTTCCTGACTCCAGAAAGCTCCAAATAAATTTAGCTAAATTTATGAATATAAAAGGAAGGTGATCTGAGTGCGGTAAAAAAAAAAAATCTCAAATAGTAATTAAACTATTTCAACCAATGTTTTTGTTCTTCCTGCGTTCAGTAACGTTTTTTTCTTAACCTTTATTTGTATTTCCCTTTTTCCGTCTTTTAGGTTGTACTGTATTTTTATATTTCTTTAATATCTGCTTTTTTATTGGTCATTATTTCCGTTTTCATTAATTGTCTAATACCTTTTTGTAATTTTTATTTATTTATACTTTTCACCGTACATCTTACTTTTATTTTATTTTATTTAATTTGTTAGTTTTTATATAAATGTTCACATATTTTAAATCTTATCCACTCCTTAGTTTTCTTTTATTTCATGTTGTCTATTCTCTTACTTTTGTTACTTTATTTTAGTAGTTTATATCTTTTTTTAGCCCTGATGAAGCCCTGGGCGAAACGTTGGCTCACATTAAATAGATTAATTACTATTTCAGTGTTTTTTGTTTGTTTTTTTTATCGCGCCCGGGCCTTTTTATTTAAAATTCCTTTTATTTATTGCACACGGTCAATCAACGATCTTCCAATACATTTAAAAATGATGGGACAAAATGTTTTTCTAATTGTTATCAGTATCCTCCCATCCCGATCCTGTAACAGTCTCATCCAATCTCCAAACACACCTCACCCGGATTGAGCAATGGTGCAACCAATGCCGAATAAAAGTCAATGAATCGAAATGCACCCATGTGACTTTCACTCTCCGCCGAAGCTTCTGTCCACCTGTTACTCTTAATAATATACCTCTTCCCAGATCCGATACAGTGCGATACCTCGGATTCATTTTGGACAAAAGAC
>NW_027105747.1:312849-335990 GCF_000696795.3 Halyomorpha halys
ATATTTTTTATTTTAGTATGTACGAGATCATTCATCACTATTACCTATTGCCTACAACTGTGTGGCAGATTGTAATATCTATCAATAAATAAATCTATCAATTTAAATATTGTTATCAGAGTATTAATAGGTTTAATTATGCCAAAATCGATTTTCTTTAGAGAACGTTAAATTACCGGTGAGCCTAAAGATGTGTGACGATTTATAAAGGAACAAACCGTGGAAGCATCTTGAGCAGAGTTGAGAATCACTAAGCGTTGAGGACTCACTAATGAAGAGAACAAACAAAGCTTTTAGAGGAGGCTTTGTTGTTTGGCCAGGAAGCAGCTATTTCCAAAGCAAATACATACAACGGTACGCCCTCGGCTCCTCTCAGCTCACGTTTCTGTTAGTCAACTGTCAAATCCGGCAGGCTAATGAAAGAGTAATATTCCGTCCTCTCTCCAATGGAAAATTACAACCATATGCAGATGTAATATCTCGGATCGACTGAGGAAGTTCTTCCATTATTTCATTATATAACATACATTTTTTTTCCAACTCTTCCAAACTTAGGGAAACTGTGAATTCAAGCAGAAAATGAAAATATGTCCTTAAAATTACAACCACATGCAGATGTAATATTTCGGATCGACTGAGGAAGTTCTTCCATTATTTTATTATATAACATACATTTTTTTTTTCCAACACTTCCTAACTTTGGAAAGCTGTGAATTCAAGCAGAAAATGAAAATATGTCCTTAAAATTACAACCACATGCAGATGTAATATCTCGGATCCACTGAGGAAGTTTTTCCATTATTTTATTATATAACATACATTTTTTTTCCAACTCTTCCAAACTTAGGAAAGCTGTGAATTCAGGCAGAAAATGAAAAATATGTTCTTAAAATCGAAAATTTTAGCATCCAATGAGAATAACTAATTATTATTATATGATTTGTTATAACAAAAATATCCACATAGTCCCACACCTTTTATTATCTTTGAACTCCTACATTTCGGCCATTCTGGCCATTTTGAAGGATCTATCAACTAAAATTTTAATTAAATTCCACTTATCATAAATTAATTCTAAAAACATTCTGAAACACAAATTTTCTACTATTAAGTTTACAATGTCTATTACACTCTTATCTCTGTATGAAATGAGTGTAATAGACATTGTAAACTGAATAATTATAATGATAAAATTTGACGAAGGCATAAAATCCTGCTCATAACAAATGCTGTGATATTGTATTTGTTTGAAATTTATGTTTAAGATTTTTTTTTTTTTTCCGTACCTTCCTGACGAAATGAGTTATTGAATACATACATGTAGGAGGTAGTTATATGTATATTTGGTAGTCTGTTAGATATTTCAGAATGTTTGAGAATTAATTTATAATGAGTGAAATTTATTTGAAAATGGTAGGGATAGCCGAAACGTAGGAGTTAGAAGATAATAAAAAGTGTGACACTATATGAATATTTTTACTATAACTAAGCAAACCTGTATCATGCAAAATTTTTCATAATATACAATTATATAATTTATTATAAAACGTTATGCTAGTAGTTAATGTTTCTCCTTTTTACTTTGTATTTTTTCGTTTTTCTGTTTTGAACCCAGTTCGTAAATGATTTCAGATAATCTAAATGTATTATTAAAACGAAAAATAAGAAAAAAAAAACGTTTTCCATACAAAAATCCCTTAGGCCACTCCATATTTTCATTACACGCAGGAAATAATTCAAGCCATGATAAATTCATTTGCAAGATTATCTGATGCAGTATAATTAGCATTATAATGAAGCGAGTTATCGAAGACATTATCTAAGCATGCTAACTCACTAACGTCCTAACTATTTTGACCAAGCAAGATAAGGAGTGAAAATTATCGGTGATAAGTCAAGAAATAATTAAATTATATGATAGAGGTATTGGTTTTTCAAACTAGGTGCGTCGTAGCCGCAAATAATGTCAGAAAAAGTGAATAAATCATCTACTTTCGCCAAGAGATTCTTTATGGGTGCCTTAAGTGGGTGGTATCAGGGTAAAACTATATATATTATTAATTTTATGTATCAGCAACTAAAATTGACGTGACTAAATATTTTCTGCCCTATAACACTCATTAACGGTTCGAATCCAGCTCTTACAGATAATTATTTATTCTGTTACTGTAGCCGTGAGTCAACCCTATGAGTTCGGAAACCCTATGGGTTCCACCCAGACCCATGAAGTAGGTATCCTTAATTTTTTTTTTAATAATTTATTTATTGATATTTACAACTGTATACATATATACACATCAAGTAAATTTGCTGTAAGTGATATTATGACATGATAAAAACATGTGGAGAATCTACTCATCAATAGAACTCCAAAAACATTTCTAAAGGAGAATATCTCGAGGCCATCTTCTTTTCAGACGTCTAGGAGGATTATTAGGTAGTGAAGGAGAAGCCAGGTTAGAAACGAGTTGGTTTGGGTGGTTGGTAAGTTTATTATGGAAGGATTGGTATCTGGTTCTGGCCAAATCGGCAACATAGGGGACATTGAGGTCCTGATGGATGATTTGATTTGTGACCAAGTAAGGAGCATTATGGATTTTACGAAGGATTTTGGACTGTAAGGATTGGATTCGAGAGGAATTAGATGGTTTAGTGGAGCCCCATAGCTCAACTCCGTATGTCCAAATATGCCTTATAATAGTCATGTAGATCAGTCTTTTGCAATGAATTGGAAGTTTAGACCGTTTGTCTGGTAAATGTTGTAATAGTCGGAATCGACGAGCAGTTTCCTGTCTTTTCAGTCTTGTATGAGGATTCCATGTCAGTCGTTTGTCCAGATTTAGTCCTAAGTAACGGATCTGTTCAACAGGAATGAGTGGGGTATTATTAAAAGATACTGTAGGGCAAGACGAAGGTTTACGACGAAGGGTAAAATCCTTAATTTTAGAAAACATCTCACGTTTGAGCGTGTTCATTAACAAATCATCTCCTTACAGAACCGTGGTTCAATAAACAGTACTTCCTTACAAACTACTGAACCCCTTACACCTCTTGAGTTGTAGCCGTACAAATTTTAATTTTCAATAAAAATACTTTTATTTAATAAAAAATTGGTGCCAGAAGAAGAAGGAAAACGTATATTTTATAATATTTTCAAATATATTTTGTATCATTGAAAACTATATTACAATACAATATACATTTTTATTTTATGTATATTCTTAACACTTTCTTGAGACTGGTTATTATTGTGTAAATAAAATAAATTTCATCCACTTTTCGTCTCAAAACACTTTTATTTCTTTATAAGTCCGACGTTTCGGCCGATTCGGTCATCCTAAAGGACAATCTTAGAACCACATCAATTTTAAAAAACTTAATGCAGGCTATTCTGCCCAGGCCATTAATTTCAGTCCACAATTACCCTATTTTGTCAATTCTTCATATTAATTTAAAACTTTTAACCACAGTATATTTTCACTATAATAATTTATCACAACAAATATTGTATAACTTATTTCAAAATTCTTTTTCATCAAAATTATCGATTTTAGAACGTTCAAGATTTGTATTGATGTAAGACCTCATTTTCCATTAGGTTTCTGGTTGATGTATTGAACTAATGAATTAAACAAAGAGATTTTTCACCTTCACCACTTAAACGTCGTGGGGACAGTGTTTTTCGTTCAGAATATGTTTATGAAGCAAAAACTATGAATTTTAAGCCATTATTCACTATGCACAAATAATATAAAAAGCATGATTTCCAGTTTGGCAAAATTTAATCGTTGCTGTGTTTGTGGATTTTTGGGATCAACAGTTTCAAAATATTATTTGGAAAACGGAGTACTTATTATTAACGCTTGCATGAAATTTCAATGTCCAGATTAAGACAAAATATTGTCAATTGTTAAAAGTAAATCAATTTGTTATATTGCAGCATGTACGACCCACCAGGCTCGAAAGAATCGTTAAACTAATTTTAAGTGAATTTGACAGCGGATTGTTTTTATTGTAATATTATATCGTCTTTTGTTTATAGACAGTAATAATGTAGATCATAGAGCTCATTTACACCATATTTACAACTGTATAAATTAAATGTAAATAAAATAAAAAATAAATAATTTTTTTTTTATAAATGCCAAATCAGGAATTTTAGTAATTTTATTAATATTGGTAAAGAAGGATGAGTTGCTTGAGTCTCTTTCCTGAGATTACCAGTTAAATACCAAGATAAAGTTTGGAAAAATACACACTAGATCTAAAGCTTCTTGGACCGTATATCAAAGCTAGTGGCGAAGAAGTTAATGAAGTCAAATGCCAGCCACCACTCGGCTATTTATGAGAACCAATTTATACCTGAGAAATCTATTACTTTTGATATATCCTGGGAATTTAGACCAGAGCATTTTTAAGGTCAGATATAGTATACGATCGTTATAGATTGGGTAATTTCTAATATAAATAATAATCGAGCCAACGTTATATTTCTCACATATATGTCTATGTTTTTATCGTGTATCAAAGTTCCCACAATGTTAAAGGATTGAATATATATCCAGTATTTTAAACCTAAGGACCGGCAATTTATTGATAATTCGACTTTATCTGATCCATTCAATACCAAATGAAGTTAAGTGTGTCAGTAAAGGTATACTTATATTTCGATTCTTCAAAGTTCAATTTACTTCAAGGGCACAAAATCCTCATAACTATGTAAATATGCCCTTTACTTCAAGTTCAATTCTTCACTTTTAATGATCAATGTTTTGGGCATACTGTCCATTCACAAGACAAACTATTTTTCTAAAATATAATGAAACAATTTATTATTATCGATCTTTCAATTCATTCAACTAAATATTAATTATAACGATGGATATTGTTTTTAATTGACCTATAACTCGAAATTTAATATGCAGAAAAAAAAATTTCCTATAACATATTCAATTGAACTTATTGCAGCATTCTTAATTATTTTAAAAAAAAATATATTTGAAAATATTTATAAATGATCCATTATTGTATAATAATTTTTGGAGGTCCAAAGCCTCGCGCGATGTACTTAAGCAATACAGTATTGCATAATTTTTTGCTTGAAAAAAAATCCCGGATAGGGCCGGGCTCGAACTCGCGATCTATGGATTGACAGTCTGGCGCGTTACCACGCTGCTACCGTCCATTGGTATTATAATTAATATCAATAATTTGAGATCTTGAGAATGGGCAGTAATGTTGATTATTTAATTACATTAATTACACAATACGTACAGATATGGATTTAAAATGTAAGCTTATGTAACTGAATAAATAAATTACTATTTATATTTTTATAAACAATTGATTACAAATGGCTATTAAGAAATGTAATTTAATATTTTGATGATGGACTCCAAATTGGCTTAAAGAATCTTTAACATTTCAGAAACTGTTATTAATAATTAAACTTCTTGTTTAGTGATGATTAATTTCAAAAAGGAATAAACCACTTGTCAAAAATTAGAACATAGAATTGAACAAGCAAAACTAAAATTATCAAATATGATTAGACGTGTATAAGCAGTTATTTTCTAATTAGTCTACAAGTTTTCTGGACGAAAACAACACAGGTAAAAACATGAAAGATGCCTAAAAGAATTTCGATTATTTCTCTCATTATGTAAAACAATTTTTGGTGATCACGGTGTAATATTTTATTTTACATTATATTTCAACGATTTAATTAAATTAAATTAAATTATATGAATAGTTTTATAATGGGGGTTGGTCCACCGTTAGATGGACAGGGGCTACCCCCTTAGTTTTTCTTAAAACATTTTATTTTGAAGACAAATAGTTACATTTTGTTTTAATAAAATATATTAAAGAAACCTGAAGTTTTTTATATCTTATTTACTGAAGTTTCATTAATAAATCTTATTGATATTAGACGATATGCACAGGTTTCAGTTTTTAATCTGATGGGCCCATTAGCACCTCTTTGAGTATAAAATGAATTCATTTTGAGACTAAAAATTAAAGATATGTTCAATTAATTAGGTGTAGTAAAAATTTTCTTCCTTGTTTAATACCTTTTTACTTATAATTTCTTAATAAATCACAACTTTTATGGGTCATCATCCCATCCTTAGGTTGACTAACAATTGTCTTCTTATAACTTATTACATGACATCTCTCCTTACTCGTCGAATGTTAATCATCAAATGACAACTCACTATGGTCTAATACCTTCTGACTGTCACATACATTGTGATATTAGACAATAGTAGTTTGTCATTAGATAAATAACATTGAACTTGTTGGGAGAGATGTCAGGTAACATAGATAAGTTAAAAGGCAACAATGTTGACGCACCTTAAAACAGGGCGATGACCCCGAAAACCTTGTGATTTATTTATGATTTATAAAAAAAAAGAGGAAAAAAAACAAAAAAAAACATTAAACTATGAAGATAACGTTCACTACGCCTAACTAAATAATACATAAAATCTTCCTATCACTGAACCTGAATTTAAATGTATGTTATTAATTGACTTCGCAAAATAAAATTTCACTATAAAATAATTTGATATTTAATATATGATTTAAATAAAAATTTGTACCGCTACAATCCATGAAGGTTAAGGGTACTACTTTGTAAATAAGTACTGTAACTAGACCAACGGTTGTACAAGAAGGTGATTTGGTCAGAATCACGCTCGACCGCCAGATTTTTACCCAATTTAAGAGGCTGGGTGGACCCCAGGAGGGCTCCAGAGCCCATAGGAATTGACTCACGACTACAGTATATCAGAAAACAAGTTTTGGCCCATAATATATAATTTGCTATCACTAAATTGATTATTGATAATTAATTCCATTATCTCACCTGCAGTAGATATCATGCGACTCAAGGGGTATACCCTTTATAGGGATCAGATCAGAATAATTCTCCCTCCCTCCTCTTCACTCCCCTATAATCAGCTATTTTTCATGATTCACTGATTCACTAAAAGACGCTACCTTTAGTTCAGGATTTGATGAGTTGTATTTATTTGTAGTTTGTTTTTTTCATTGAAGTTTGCAATTTTGTTGCAAATTTACCAAAAAGTGGAAATAGTGAACCAAGGGTTTATGTTCGTGGTACCCTCCAACAAAGCTAACCATCTTATCAATAAACAATGATATACATTAGACAGTTTTTTTCTTCCGTGCATTTTTCACTTCTTTTGATAGCCACGGTTCTCAACTGCCAAATACACCTCTTGGCAGTTTATGATAGTAATTATTAATCGTGGAATTGTAATGTCTAGAACGTGATTTTTCAATCATCCTTCTTTACTTGTTTTGTGTCGTAAAATTCTTTTTTTCAATGTGCTTGAGCGTATGGCAGAATTGCAATTTGTATGTAATTTTTTAAGCACTGGTATAAGTAAACTTATGAGAAAAAAAAAAAAAAAGGAAAATTCTTTGGGTTATTTACCGTCAATTCATTTTCCATTGGTGGTAGGAGAATGACGGTGGAGACAATACTAATTATTTAATAATTTAAGAAAATTCTTGCCCCGTTAAAAATACAACCAAATCTTGTATTTTTTGCAATTATTGTTTATTGGTTATTTTATTAATTTAAAATGTATTACGTGAGATTGAGGCAAAATTAAGACGACCTCAGCTTATGTAATACATACCTCATCACTGACCATTTTCTTTTCAATAAAGTAATATTTTTCCATTTAATGTATCTTTATTAAATCGTAATTTCTGGACTTATCCAGGAGTAAAAACTCAGCTTAACTCGCTGGACGGACTGAATGGAGTGGGGAAGGAAATAAGACGCAAGACGGAATGAGGAAGGGTGGACAGGTTAGCATTCAGTTAGCAGAAGATGTGGAGGGTGCTATTACTGCACAAACCTTTCATTAGAGCCACGACCGTCAATACAGTCCATCATTGGTTCCTACTTCCCTGTCTGTCTTCTGCGCAAGATGTCTTTCAGCTCGAGTCTGCCTGTCTGTGATTTAAGGAATCACTTGACGACCTTATAAATCTTTTATGATCAATTTTATTGGATAGATTACAGTATCTTCTTCTAGTTACGGAAACTCTTGACTATTTTCGCTAAGTCAGAGTGATTCATATACATGGTATAGTTCAGATTTTTTTTTTTAATATAACGAACCTTCTATTTGTACGTTCGGGAAGTTAAATTGATTTTATTGTTTTGTTACTACAATTATTGTTACTAAATAATTGTTAAATGTAAATCATTCAAATTCCTTTTTTTGTTTAAAAAAAAATAGTGGCAAGCTGACGTGCATTTTCTAAAAAAAAATCTTTAAGAATAACAGCAGCAGAACACTTTCAAAATGGCTTCTGTAAGATTAATAGATATTATTAAATTCAGAAACTATTAAACGATGGAAGATAAAACAGGATACAACAAAAGGAAGCATTTGACAAGTTCATACGGGACCAGCTACTGCAAAGTGAAGAGTACACATTAATGACCTCCTTGTTGACTTTGTGGCCACAGACTAAAAATATTTGGCCTGGCTACTAATGCCAAATGTAAATGCTATCAACAAACAGTGCAACAAATCGTGCACTTAACGATAAACGACCCTGGATAGTCTGTCCTGGCCTGTGCCAGAGTACATTTTATATAAAAAGTACTAAGAAGCAATTATTTATTCAATTTATTTATTTAACACCGGATCGGCCTGGAGGGTCTTACATGGTTAATGTATGAGTTACATTTTGTTTCTTAACAATTCATTATGGCGGGTATAGTCTCATACTAACGACACCCCTAACTATACACATTGCTCTAAATAAAAAAAATATAAAATAAATAGATTAAAACAATAATTATTAATAAAAGATTAAAGTTAAGTTAAAAACAAAGACAATGACATTTTTCGATTTAACAAAATAAATAATTGACTTCTAATGGAAAAAAAGAAAGAAAGAAATTGAATATAAGAAAAAGATGAAGAGAGAAAAAAAAAATTTTTTTAGTGACAATAACAGAACTAATAATTATAGAACTTATAACAGGATGAACTGGGCTTCAGTCTTCGTGTTGTGGTTGGATATCCCAAGTTGTAGGTCACTGCTCCTTTATATGTAGATAACAGGGAGTGGAAATTCATGAACCTTTTTTTGATGTAATCCTCTACATCTGTAAATCTCTACTTTTTGGCTCGTAATTCGCGAGCTCTATTTGGTGTTCAAAATATATCCTAATCCCCTAAGCGCTCAGTCTTAAAAATATATTTGCTATAAAATTTAATTGAACTCGTTTATGACTTCAGGTGAAAGTTCAGCAACTATCAAAAATCTACCATAGTAACCAATCCATTCGAACAACAATTGAAAATCTAGTTTCTGTATCTCATGTAGTAATAATAAAATTATTTATTAAATCTTTAGAATAACAATTTAGTTATAATGATTAAATAAATATTTTAATACTTATTAAACTTATTAATATATAATATTTTTTAATAAATACTGATTTATTATAATATCACTAAATAATAAAACAATAAATTCAAGGTATTAAACTATCCATTGGTAATAAATAATTTATTAAATTATAAGATGCAAGATTATAATTTACTATATTTGTTTAATCATTATCTTTATATTTAGTTGTTATTTTCGGATTAGGCACAGAAAAACTGGGTACTCCTGGATAAAGTCACAATAATCTGGACTGGGGTTCCGTGTATGGGTCATTCCACGTTAACACAGTTTTGAATTTTACCATCTTAAGATTTTCTTCAAATATTGATCAGTTTTTGTGTAGGTTAGGACCTAAGCTAGGGCTTTTCTTAGCTTCTGCTGAAAAAATTGAATCAATCTATTTGATTCCAATGATCATGCAGGGGTTCCGCCATTTTCCTACTTCTACTAAAAGGGTTCAACAGCCATTAAAAGGTTGAGAGTCACGGATCTAGATCATCCTAAGCGATGCGTGATGATAATACATTTTCTGGTTAAAAAAAGAATGAGAAATGGGAAAAATTAAGAAAACTGCAAAACTACGATAATTAAAAATTCTTTCTAAATTTTTCCCATTAATATTGATATAATGTCATTTCAAAACGCTTAGTACAGAAAATAATTTTAATCCAAATTTCAGTAAATAGTCTATATATTAAAATTATACTTCAAAATATAGGACATTATTGTCAACCATTTTAACAAATCTTTCTTCCACAAGAAAAGCTTTTCTCATTATGATTTGACTTTCTGGTTTTTTTTTTTTGTGGGTGTTGAACTGCGCCATTGACATACTTAATGGTGCATTGTTAGGGCTGTAAGGGAAGATAGGGTACAATCCAGCACTTTCTCTGAAAATGTTTCTTTGACAAAGCGTTAACTAAAGGCAGGAGCGTAGTCTTGGGTCGGACATACTATTTATTCGGACTTTCTTGACATAGATACTATAGAGACAATAAACCCCGAGTTGACACATATACTAGCGGACATACTCAAGTAGTTCAAAATCACCCATCACTAGATGATGACATGATTTAGACTCATCCTAAAGGCAGAATTGCAATGTCTAACCAAAACAAAAAACCGCGCTCGGTTATGCCCTGGTACTTAGTCATTTATTTCAGTAGTTCAGAAGATCAAGAGTAACAATTTTCCACCGGAATTTACTGTGAAATTTATAAAACGGGATGAAAAGAAAAATTGATACATACAATTAAATAAAAGATTCATTTAAGCAATCAAAAATATGTGTTATTTAGATCAGAGTCGATTAAGGGTCAAAATAGAAACTGATATCAGCAACGAATGTTTGCACAAATACTTTTGTCACGACCTAGAATTAAATAAATTGTTCTCTTTTACAGAAGGCTTTAAACAAAAATCCATTTATAGGGGGGGGGATAATACATTTTTATTATGTTTTTGTAACCTTATAATAACTAACATCTTTAGGTTAATAATAACATTTTTATTAAATCCTGGTATGAAATTATTATTACATGATGTTAATCTCCGATAGCCGTACGGTGAGCTATCCTTCAGTAAGGTAAAGAGCTAGCTGACCAGGCAGCTGTTCATTATCTAAGGCTAATTGGGCTCTCAGCTCTCAGCTAGCTTTGGGCAATTAACGAGGTATTCCTCTAAGAAGAAATTAGCCAGCTAAATCACTGCATTTTTAGCAAAGCTCTTTACTCAGCACCGTGAGAATAGGAACCTGCTCTCGGATATAGCACTTTCCCATAGAGCTTTTTGCTTTACCGATTTCAGATGCACTCGGGCTCTTGTAACGCAATGAGGGTAAGCGGATGGTAGCACAATATATTATTGATTCACAACAAGCAACAAAAAAACAAGATCAATCTTCAAATAAAACAATAGTATGTCATTGCATTAGTTTGAAATGACTTGGAATCCTAAAACTGCCAAATCATTAGGGAGAAACAAGTATCATTCTACAATTGTAATTTAATGTATGTCACACGTTTTGATTAAATTCAATTTTCTAACTTGTAACCGGTTCTGTTGGCACATTTGCCAATTTTAGTTCAGTTATCTTTTTACATGAAATATTTTAATTAAAAAACATATTAAACTTAATCCCAGCTTTGACGTCACTTCAATCTATCGATGAGTAATCGCCAGAAATACAGCTTTCTACGTGTGAGGGTCCCGCCATTCTACTGGGGCCAACTGCATATATATTGATAAAGTGTCTGAGGTTCTACATCAGTAAATATCAAACCAAATTCAGGATTTTTATTTGCAAGCACAAGAAAAACAAAAGAAATATACATTCATATAGTGTATGAAATTTTCTGTTAAAAGAACTGCGGGAAATTTTGTAACTATCTAAGACGTGGAGTGCATCAACAGAGATACGAGTAATAGTTCCACTTCTATTAAGAAAACCCCTAATAAACCTAACTAAATTTCTGCCACTAATCGTTTCAGACAAACAAAAATTTTAATTTGATTCAACCGGAATCACACACCGCTGAAAAATAATTACAGATGAAATCTAAGAGAAATGATCACCATGGAACAATATAAGAACAGGGCTGTTAACGAAAAATTGGATATAAAAAATTCAAATTCATTTTACTCAGATCTCATAAACGCATAGGACTAAATTAGTGAGTTTATTTATTATTAGTGTTAATAATAAATTAACACAATTAATAAATTTATAGTACGCCAAATATAAATCGACTACTATTGGAAGAAGATAGTTGACCTAGCAGATTGTAGGAAGATTGTCCGGACGGCGGTCAATATAGGTACAATATAGTACAAAAAAATTAAATAGTTTTTTCTACTATATTGTACCTATATTGCCCGCCACTCTATCTTCCTCCAATAAATGGACTACTGCTGAAAAGGACAGTTAGGGTCTAAGGAAACCAAATAACACTTACCTTTCTCCATTTCTCTTTTATTAAGAATTAGTATTATTCCAAAATTTTAGCAACATAGTTTTAGTTGATAGTTATAATTTAGTGAATGTAGAACACATCAGTTACCAAACAATTGTAAGCAATATTTCTATTTAATTAAATTTAGTTATAGCATTTGATCAATCTTAATTTATATCAAGAATGTTTAAGTGTTTAATAATTATTTAAGAAATAAAAATGGAATCAATGGAAGACTATATCAAACAACGGTTCATAAAATTCCACTTGCTTTTACCGACAGTTAAAGCAGCTCTGACTTACAACTTGGGAAACCCAACCACTACCCGAAAACTGAAACCCAGGGTGCTGCAGGACATTCTGTTATAAGTTCTATATTTATCGATTCTTTGACATTCTACAATTCTCTTCGTCTTTTTCTTAAATAGCTTCTATAAAGTTTTCAATTCTATAAAGTCCTAAAGATGAATATAAATTATTCTATATTATTCTTCATAGTTATACAACGTTTCGGGACAACTGTCCCGTATTCATGCACCTTAATAATCCTACAAATAATAATTTATTTTAATCAAAAATTCTCATCCATATCATGTATGTGTATTCGAAATTCATATAATTATATTTACCTTATACTTGTCATACTTTCAATTTCGCTATCGAAATCATGTCATCCATATGAGTTGGTTGAAATTTGTTTCACACTGCATTGTTTTATTCATTATCCTTCACTATTTGTGCATTCTTCTCTCTCTATAGCACAAACTTCGCTCTATATTGTATACTACCTCTTTGGACCTTATTAACATGTCCAGTGTGCTGTTTTGTTACCTCCCTATTTATATGTCTTATTTTATCTATTGTGAAATTTAAATTAAACTATTTTATTCTTACTTATTTCCTCTGATTTTTTATGTTTATATGGTTAATCTGTTTATAATGTCGACGCAGTGAATTTAAATGTTTTGTATCAGTTTTATAATTTACCATCTCTTTAATGTTTTTGGTTATATGGGTTGCTTCCAGAAACCTTCTGCTTTTCGTTTTTTGTAGAGATGACGAAAAATACAAAATAGTTTATATTCATCCTTGAAAGTTTTTAACCTAAAAAATTTATAAATTTAATAATCCATTTTAATTCACTAAATCCATTTTAAAAAATTTATTTATTCTGTATTAAATCCATAAATATTATTGTTTTGGTAATTAACTTTTCTTTTTCACTATTCTTAAGATTATTATTTTTATTTCTTCCATACTATCTTAATTTTTTTCCTACAGCATTGTAAATAGTTAGTTGTCTTTTGCAGTAGACTATACCCCCATAATCAATTGTAAAAAAAAAAAAATGAAATTAACTGTTACATTAACCGTGTTAGTCCCACTAGGCCGATCTGGTATGAAATAAAAATATATAAATAATTATTTAAGAATTTTTTTTTACTATAGGGAATAACTATGAAAAAAATAAAATCTTGAAACGTCGTAAAAAAATTGTTGTTTATTATTAACAACAGATCCTCAGAAACACCAACCATTAACAGTAACAAGAAAAAAATATCAATATGTATATATTAATAAATAGTCTATAAAAATAACCAGTTCGCATTAAAAAACAGATAAATACAAAATATTATGAATAAGTAAAGAAGAAAAAAAGGAAAAATAGATCGAACCGGAATAACCGAGAGTTAAGGGATGCTATTGTTAATAATAGTGTCTAACACCTATTGTTATTAATAATATCTAACAGCTATTGTTATTAATAATATCTAACAGCTATTGTTATAAAATACATAGTTGTAGTTATTAACTATATAGTCTATATCCTAAACATATGGCCTATTACGTTTTACCTAACTGACCGCAAAGGAAGTTACTATTTCAGCTGTTTATCTATTTTATGTTTAAGATATGTGTGTCATTCTCACAGTCCATCGTAGCTCACCTTCAAAAAACTCCTTCTTGCTTGGATCTCATTGGTTACTCCCACTATCCTACCTTTTTTTTTTTAATTTTATAAAAATATTCCTTGAAACTATTTGAAACAACGTGTGTAAAAATTTTAATATGTGAGTAAATATCCATTACTCGAGTGAATTATTTTTATTTATCTGTTGCTTTTTAACGTAGTTTATCTTATTTTTTTGGTTTTTAATTACCAGTTGTTTTATTTATTTTTGTTTTTTAATCTAAGTGCTATTATTCTAAAAACACTACTTCCATACAAAGTATTGAACCTCTAGCCCTTTATGGGTTGTAGTGGTTCACATTATTATTTTTAATGCACCGGGACAAATTTCAAATTTAAAACCAAATATTTCTTAAATCTTCATGCTGCTTAAAATTCTTGAATCTTAGTATACCGAGCTCAATCATCTTAAATAAGGTTGGCTAGCAGTAGTTTTGCACATTGCAAAATCAAAGTAAAATCGTTTTTAATTATTTCAAAATGAATTTTTACAAAACATAATGAAAGAGACATTGATGCCAAGACATAAAGCATAAGGCTCTAGGAGAAATCAAATCTCGCTGGAATTAAGGATTTCCTAACTAAACGAGGAATATATTTTTTTAATTCATGAAAAACATATAAACTTTTTCCTTCAGTTGACTTAGACCTTCAGAAGTACTTCTACGATGGTAATAGTTATTTAATTAAATACTTTTTTCTTTCTTGCATACAGGTCACAACCATTATGACCAATAGACAATAAGGAAAAATCATTATTACTTTTAGGCAATAAAGAAAAATTATTATGAATTGCAGGAAAAAAATCATTAAGAAGGAGAAATCATTATGACTTGTTGGTAAAAAAGACAAATAAATGTTATAATCTAAGATCAAAATACAAAAGAAAAAAATTTAATTTTTTAGTTTTTAAGTTCGGTTCAAACACGAGGCAGACCTCATTACCTAGTGTTAATTAGAAACTATGAAGAATTAATAGGTAATGATATTACATAGGCCTTCTTAAATTATAGTCTGCAGAGAAGGAGAATTTTCGGTAAATAAAATTATAATAAAATAAAATAAGGGGCAATGGAAGAAAAATAAAACTGTAAATGACAGCTGTTTATAGGAACGTAAAGTGGGAGTAAAGGAGAGAGGAGGAGTTGGATAGCCCACTTCATTATTAAGGAATAAATCCAGTCAAAAATAACCCACGTCTCATCAGATACAGAACATATTGCACGAGATGATCGTAATATTGGGTTAACACGTTATTATTAATTGCTATCCAAAGTCCATCTATACATTTTTAATTTGTTGAACTTAATCTGAGATGCGAGTTTAATTGTTTTACAAGAGTTTTTAAATTACTAAAACCGCTGGGAGCGGGTATGACATAAGGAGGTTGCTAAGTGATTTAAGCCTCAGTTCACGCACGTCCTGAACCATGACCCCATAACAGTTTTCGTGACTTTCATCCTCTCGAGAATCAGATACATGCAACTGAACCATTTCACGGATAATCTCTTCAGATTCGAGAGTAAAAACGAGAAGGGAGAAAGAATACACACGACGCCGTAACTGATCACCCGCCAGATCGGAATCATCAATTTTGGGAGTCCGTTATTGCTGATTATTTTTAGCCTGTTAGAAGGTAAGAAAAAAATTAAATAAAACCTTTGATATACCGAAAGGAAGCCAAAAAAAAAATTAATAAAATACTAACTTTAATTAAAACTGATAAATTGATAAAAATAAATTTCCGACAACAAGCTTTGGCGATTGAAGATAACTCGTAGGTGGTGGGAATTAGTCACAAGCACGTGATCTTACTTAATCATAGCATAAAAATTTAAGTTTTAATAACTTCAAAAGTCCAACTGATTTCAAGAATTTAACCAGACTTTTCCTTCACTGTTCAAATGTTTGGCCGCATTGAGCAGTAGCGTCGTCTGTTGTAAAAATTTTACGATCTAAACCTCTCCCTCGGCCATTAAAAACAATTATATCTGCTGTGTAATTACATCTGAACCTACCCCTCATTATTTTTTAATAAAAAAGTTATTAAATTAACCCTATGGGTCATAAAGTCGTAAAAAAACACGCCGAGATCTGAACACTTCAGTTAGGCAGACATCAATTCATGGAAAAGGCTGCTTGGCTGCAGATGTGTATTCATATATATATTTGTTTGTTTTTAATTTTATGTGTTCTAATAGTTTGTAAATAACAGATATAGGGAGTAATACCAAAAAACAAAGTATCGAAAGTCACGATATTCAACCAACAGAGTAGTGTAAGATATGCTTTATATGAAAAAGAAATATAGACTAAGACATTATATTTGCAACGTTTATTTACAATCTGATATATACAAATCACAGAGTGTCCTCCGACTACTCTGATCAGAATGAGAATGTCTGGAGGTGGGGACAGATAGGAATTCGCCGGACAGGGTTGATAGAGAGGTGTGTGTCACACAATTCTAAGTTTCCACGAATTCGGAATTAACAAAGTTAAGGATTGTGGTTCAGTTTCCGATTCTGCATAATACAAAGTATTTGAAGTAGCGTTACCCTCTTTGGGGCAAGAACAAATGCTAGTCGTGGGAGGAACATTCCCTTCAAGTGACCATTTTCCAGCTGGGCCTGTAAAAGATATGGAAAACAGTAAAGGACATATTTTCTCTTTATAAAAACTAAACACTTGCATTTGGAATAAGTTTTGTAAATGTCAATAACAAAAGATTGATTTTACTCAATTTTTTTGGTTTTCTCAAAATTTTTTTTTAATACTACTTTTTATTTATTGATAGATATTACAATCTGCCACACAGTTGTGGGCAATAGGTAATAGTGATGAATGATCTCTCATACATACTAAAATAAAATTAAATAAATGAATAAAAAAAAACTCTCTTAAAATATATAAAAATAGAAGAATAAACAAAATGAACATAATCAAACTATCTGTATGAAAAATAAATAAATAAAATAACATAATGATAAAATAATAGATTCTCTAGTCACATTTACACTCTAATATACAATATTTAAACAATCGACCTGAGGATCCCTGAGCCCACCCTATCCCCCACATGTGAGGGGTAGATTAGAACTCAAAAGATCCCAGCGCATCCCTCTCGTCCCATCACTGGTGGTGAGTCAGTGGAGGCTGAGTAAGTGCGCTAAAGTTCCCAAAAATAGCTCTGATAAATTTGATAAAAACTAAATGTCCTTTAATTTCCGCCAGGTCATCCTCATAGTTTTACAGTGCTTGAATTCCGAATTAAAAAAAAAGACTTCCTCTAAATTTTGGTCATTTGCACTCAACATGTATTTTTCTGTCAAACCTTTGAATTCGAAATTTTTAATGATCGCTCTACTTTCCCTTACTATACATTCGATAAAAAAAGTGTGTGAAAGTAGAAATAGATTAAATTTTTGATATAGTATATTATTTTTTTTGTTTATATTCAGTAATGCATAGATATATAAATTTTAAAAAAAAACCTTTATACATACTTATTGAATAAATTAGTGGTATTTGATTAACAAGGGAGCTAGGCGATCGTTTGCATATATTTACTCAGCTCGTATTCACAGCGTACATCCAATAAGGCATCAGATAAATTCAGTTGAAATAAACTGTTACCCGATACTAAAATGCAATAACTGCTAGGAAGGAAGATCTAAGAGCAGGCCGACATTGCGTATACTCAATGGGATGCGGCCGGGGGAGGCTATGTAAATTTCGCATTCCTCGAGTGACCCAGATCCGCAGGTGGGTTGAAGCCCGCCTCTTACCAGTCACTTAAAATTTCATCCCTCATTTGGATTGATACGTTTATTCATTCAATATGTCTCGAGAATATTAAACCATACAAGTTCAATTATCGAACAATGCGCTAGCCCCATTTCTATCCATTGTAACTGGTCACGGCTCTTACTAGCTTCGATTATTAATATATTCATTATCACTTTGAATGATTCGCGAATTATAAGTGTAGAATAAATTACTGATGATGGAGAAAAACTGATGCCTAAATCTTTCTAGAGAGGAATATTTTTATTATCTTAGTGTTTTAATTGCGAATCTTCTCCAATTTTAATTATTATACACGGCGCTTATTCATCCCTATTCCGTCAGTCTGCTGGTGTAGCTCAGAGTAGTATCCTTGGTCCTATTCTTTATATAGTTATATCCTTTATATTTCACAGCTGACATCCCAACCCATCCTAACACTATCCTCACCACGTATGCCGATGACACATGTCTAATGTCAGTGAACAATGATCCTTACATTGTATCCCAAACCTTCCAATCCCACATCACCACCCTTAAACAATAGTGCCAAAACTGCAGGATTAAAATTAATTCCAATAAATCCCAACAAATCACTCAGTATCCTTTAATAATACCCCACTTATTCCTGTCGAACATATCCGTTACTTAGGACTAAATCTCGACAAACGACTGCCATGAAATCCTCATACAAGACTAAAAAGACAAGAAACTGCTCGTCGATTCCGACTAATACAATTTACTAGACAAACGGTCTAAATTGCCAATCCAATACAAAAGACTAATCTACATGACTATTATAAGACCTATCTGGACATACGGAGTTGAGCTTTGGGGCTCCACTAAACCATCAAATTCCTCCCGAATCCAATCCTTACAGTCCAAAATCCTTAATGCTCCTTACTTTGTCACAAATCAAGTCATTCATCAGGACCTCAATGTTCCATATGTTACCGATTTGACCAGAACCAAATATCATTTCTTCCATGATAAACTTCTCAACCACCTAAATCCACTTGTTTCTAACCTGGCTTCTCCTTCATTACCTAATAATCCTCCTAGGCGTCTGAAAAGAAAATGGCCTCGAGATCTTCTCCTCTAGAAATGTTATTGGAGTTCTATCAGCGGGTAGATTCTCCACATTTTTGTATCATGTCACTATGTCACCTAAAGCAAATTTACTTGTTAATATATAATAAATAAATTATATTTAAAAAAATGATTATACAGTTGTTTTGTTGTTATTGTCAAGCATTATATTTTTCCCCAACTGAAAAGTATAATTTTGAAAAATAATCCATTCTTACAGTATTTACAGACAATATAAATAAATAATATTAAAATAAATAAATAAAAACAAATTAAAGAAAATTATTGTTATAATGATGTAAATAACTTCCACATAGCCATACTTGTGTTAAATATATACTCTCACTTTGTGAAAATCCAAGCTTTCCCTCTCCCCCAATTATAAAGGAAAAAACAGAGCTTCAGAAATTCGCAACTCTTTTCTCTCAATGCCTTCTGGATAGGCAATGAATGTTCGACTGGTGTACTCATCTTACAGCTATGAAAACCCCAGACAACCATGATGTTTTGGTCCTCATCCAGAAATAAATCTACTTCATCGAAATTTCCTATTACAACATTTGTAAATATAAGACTTCAACAGCAATAGAAAATAGAGTACGATTTTTTCCATTACAATATTCTATAGTATTTTATATAATGTTTCATTCTAGTAATTGAAGAGTTCATCAGCATTTAGTACTGCCTATATTTATTTGTTCCTTAAATGTCATGTATTATTTTGTCCAAATGTAACTTGGAGGCTGCTCTAATATTTTAAACTTCTTCCATAACTCAAAGAAAAAGGGAGTAGGTCTCAACGCTATATTTATTTTTTTTTTTAAATTATAGTAGTTTTGGGACTGGCTGACCAAAGCGAAATTTTTGTCAAACATTTTTTTGACTAAATTTATCCTGGTAATACGAAAGTGTTTAGAACGGGAGCATGGCTAGACAAATGGCACCCATCACTCTAATAACAATAAAAGTTCAAACGTATTATAATAATTAATTATTTACCCTAACAATGTTTTTGGCCTCATCTTTTCCACTCTCTAACTCGGTGTAGCATCAAGATAGAATTTTGAATTATAACTCAATGCAATGAGGATGAAATACTGAACATTCCCCTCCCTTATAGAAAACAACTTCGATTTTTAGTTTTCAAGATATTTCAATTCTATTGTTCCAAAACCTTCATTATTCCATTTTTGGGGTTCATCTTATCCCCTTTTTAGCGTCAAGATAGAATTTTGAATTATAGATAATAGAAAAAAAAAGTTGTAACCGTTTCCTGTTATAGCTGAAGGCAGAAACTTTTAGTTCCTGAACAATAATAATAATTAGAATAGAACTGCTATTTCCTTCATTAGAATAGAACAGCTATTTCCTAAGACAATTCTACTAGGACATTTTTTATATTGTAACAGGGGAGTTATAGCTTGAAGGAGCTCAGTCGATTAGACCGATCCTGTCGAAGTTGTACTACTGTAATGTCCTACTATCCTATTACAATATAAAAAGTTTCCTGCCAGAATTGAATTCCATTGCTCTCCTCCCCTCCCCCAACATCTTCTATTTCACGAGATCAATTTTCTCCTGTATAATATTTTTTTTTTTAGTTGTAACTTCGTTACAAGAGTTTCTTCACTTCAAAAATGAATTTAAATTATTATTTTTTTATATTTATCTCAATTTCATAAAATGGAGCTCCCTCCCTATTACAGCAGATTTTTTAAATTTCATAATTTATCTATATAATAATAAAGTTTTTTTTTCCTTATTCTACTTAATTTTTGCATATTTATCTCAGTTCAGTATTGCTCTAGAATTCCTTGCCAACATATCAAATCGATCAGATCAGCCTGCGTAACAGACGTCATATATTATTTAGTAATGAAAATAGAATGCATTTTTTATCCTTAGTTTCAAGTTTACAACACTTTACAAATGTTTATCAATTATCTATTTGTTTGCAGAGGAGCATATCGTGCGGGGAGATCTGGCCACTGGAACGACCGGAGGGGATGCCGGCGATCCAGTCCTTGGAGGTGATGTGCGGGAAGGACCATATGGACGTCCATCTCAGCTTCACCCAGCCCTTCGAAGGGATCGTCTCCTCCAAGGGCCAATACGCCGACCCTCGCTGTGTCTACGTCCCTCCCTCCACCGGCAAGACCTTCTTCTCCTTCAGGATAGCTTACGCCAGGTGCGGAACGAAGCCCGATCTCAACGGGCAGTTCTACGAAAATACAGTAAGTAGCTCAACTGTATCAGAATCTTATTGAACTTAAATAAGCCTTAAGTTTTTCAAATAATAAATCAGTCAAAGGTTCGGAAAATCAAAAACAAAATGGTGGCGGGGGAAGGTGAGGTATACATCACATATTTTAGTGAAACAACTTTAAATTCAAAAGATGAGGTCATCCTTGAACGTCGAGGTTATAGTTAGCAAGGCAGAATTTATTTGGAATAATATTTTTAAAATAAATCCTTAAACAATTTATTTGATGATTTTATTTGGATATTGTTTTTAAAATGATTATTTCATAAAATGAAACCACATTCTAACTTGTATGTTTTAAGCTTCTTTCCTTGTTTATCCTATGTGTTATCAAGCGATTTAGGACGCCTCTTCCGAGAAATTAAAAATATTTGAACTGTGCAAAAACATACATTTAATCCTTATACAAAGAGAAAAGAACAGAATCCTTTTGAAAGAGCCAAATATCATGAAATCGGTGTATTGATTTTATATTTTTCAAAAGGTAGAACTTTGTTCATCTGATATCTGACTTGAAGGGATTATATCAATGAAGCAGAAAGAAAGAAATGGCTAAATTATTTTTTGAACTCATGCCATCTTTTAGCCAACTGAAGGTTCTGAAAACTTTAGGGGAGTTTGAATTATCAAAGGCACTTTTTGTTATCATTATTATCATTTAAATTTGCTGATGAGTTTGTCATACAATACAGAAATATAATAGTAATAATGCAAAAAGCATAGAAGTAACTGTATCACGAAAAAATTAGAGAAAGATCAGTTTCAGTTATGGCTGCAAGAACGTTGGATGGCTCAGAAGTGTTTACCACTTTAATTCAATAGTTCATGGTCCAACCTTGTTTCTGGTAATCTGCTCTGAAAAAGGGCTTTAAAGGATCCCGAAATCTCTGCATGGACAGAAAATAGTTAGCAATATTCAACTATAGAATTAAAGTATTGTTTTAATGCGATAAAGTTTTAAAACTGCGTATTTTACTTCTGATCGAACCACCAACCATCATACCCTTTATTAGATCAAAGATCTTACATTTTTAAAACACTTCATATCCCTGAAATTAGTAAGTTAATTGAGATCTCGTAAACGTTTGTACCTCGCTCTCCCCATCTCAGTGGGAAAGATATACTCAAGATCACCGACTTGTTGAGTGATGGGCAATTAGAAGTTGGGATGAGTCGGTCTTTTTTTAATTAAGTTGCTATTCGTCGCGGATCCGGACTTGATAGGACGCCTCGCAATACACTGACGTTGACTAATATACTGACCATAGTAACTTAGCCCGTCCTTCTTTTAGGAGCTATATTGAGATGGCAGCGGACGTGAAGTACGTAGCGAGGTGGATGAGGAGACGTAATGTATTCTATTACCCGGCCTCACAGGTTGATGTCTACTACCGAGTCTTCGGCATGCCTCACCCTCACCGGATTATATGTTAACAATTTTAAATTATATTTTGTCACATGCGCTTAAATGATATTTTTATACTCATTATTTTTGTTGTAGATTAAAATTATACATTAGTTTAAGTATAGAACCTGAAAATATGAATACTATAAATTTTAATTATGAGGTGTATATAGTTGGAACGTAGATTACTGATTGGAGAAGATGGTCGGGGGGTGCGGTCAG
>NW_027105747.1:336541-367622 GCF_000696795.3 Halyomorpha halys
TTATATATAAATATTTTTTGTTTATTTATGTTGTTTCTTTGCTGACCGCACCCCCCGACCATCTTCTCCAATCAATAAATTTTAATTGAATTTTAGTTTTTTGGAAATTGAAAAGTTTGGTTGATGCCATATAGGCAGTGGTGTAATCGTAAATTTTCAAGTGTGGGAACACTTACCATCTTCTGTGAACTGATAACATCGGGCGATTCAGAATCCCCCCTCTCTCCCCCCCCCCGCACTTTACAAGGTGGTTTGCAAAGTTCTCACCGATTTTAGCCTTAAAGTCGTTGTGTATTTATTTGACAGCTATTTAAAATCGTTGAAACCCATTCAGCCATTGTTTAGTTATAACTCGGAAAAAAAAACACGGGTCGCCCATTAATATATAGGATTTTTGAGGAAAACGCCATTCCCCCGCTTTCTACACCACTGCCTATAAGTATACATTTGTATTGTAAAACCAATAAGATAACTTTGAAAATTACTTAATTTGATACAATTATGATCGGTATAAAATTAAAATATCTAAAGGGAGTCGCAAAATTTAATGTAAGTTTTGAACTAAAAAACAGTTTTTTCTTGTAAATTATTTTTTTATTGATTCGTAAAGTACATAGGATAAGGTTATGTACAGAATAACACATAGTGCGAATGGCCTCCACGGCTTAACAGGCAACTATACACTCTTTTGTTGCAATTTTCAATGAGTATTTAGCATAAATGTGGCTGAATTTCTTTGATACAACATTGAATTTCCTTCTTCAATGCATGCGTGCTTGTGGGCTTGTTGCTTTGACTTTGAATCACCTTTGACTTCAAATAATAAACCTTTGACTTCAAATAGCCACATAAAAAGAAATCCAATGGTGTTAAATCACACGATCATGGGGCTAATTCTTATCACCGAGAGAGTTTACGTTCAGGAAATGTCTCATACAGTAATTGAAATGTTTCACTGCTTGTATGACATGTGGCACCGCCTGTTTGAAACCACATTTTCACATCAATAACATCTAATTTAGGCAAAAAGAAATGTGTTATCATGTCGCGATATCGAGCACCAATAACATCCACTGCTTGGCCAGCTTCATGTCTCCAGATGATGTCTCAGACCAAAATCCGCACCGAACAGTGAAAACTCGAGGATGCATTTATTTTTTTTTACCCTAATCACATCTGGGTTCTTTATGCCCTAAATGCGGAAATTGTGGTGATCAACAAAGCCATGAAGGTGAAAATGTTGAATTATTATTCAACAATAAAAACACCTTGTTCCATACTGCAATGTTCTAGTTTTACTAACCATAAACTATCAGTTATCAAATGATTTTTTAAACAAAGCTGCCAACACATTTCTGCAAGAATGGTTGCAAATTCAAATCTTGCGTTAATTTTGGGATACCCTTTATATGGTCAAAAAGCCCGACGTTGATATTAGTCCAAGTTAATTTATCAGTCAAATGATATCTGTACCTCAGAATTAAAGGATACTGTCAATATACAAATTTCTGAAAAGTATTATAATAAGAATTATTATCAAAAAATATTATGGGAGCAACTCATATAGGCAAATTGAATTTTATTTTTAAAATGTTAATTTTTAACACCTATTTAATAAAGGAATATTTAAATTTTGAAATAGACTGAATACATTTTTAGTTTAGAATTTTTTGAATTGTAAAAAAAAAAATTTTCTGGCTATTAACCTTTGCAAAAACCAGGTTACAATGCAACAAAATTTGCAGATAAGCCCCTTTAGCGTTGTATTGATGATTTATACTAATTATAGTTGCATCATAAATTGTATTAAATTCCTAGTGTAAATTTGATGACGGTAACAACCAAAACATTAAAGTCTTCTTACATAATTAAATAAATAAATTATTAATTATTATATATAATTTAAAACTTGCAGGTGGTTAGTATTACTAACATACTTTATGGTTATTCTTATTCAAATTTACTAATGTAGTTTACAAAATACGAGCAACTGTACCATGAAAAATTAAAAAAATCACTTCGAAGTACTCCAATACGACTACGGTTATGGCAATATATAGATATATAGATAGATTTTTACAAAATAAAAATCTTTACAGATTTGGTAATCCTGCGATTGAAAGTGAATTTATATTGGGAGAAGATAGTTGACCGTATAAAGTAAATTGTAGGAAGATAGTCCGGGGGGGGGGAGGTGAATAAAGATTTTTGTACCTTTATTGACCGCCACTCGGACTATTTGTGTCTATTGTGGATTTGCTACTCTTCAACCTTTTGCATCAGGATCAGTGGCCCAAAGTGGGGTGAAACGTCGGATAACATTAAATAATTTTACCTACTATTTTGAAGATGTTCTGTCATAAATAGAACGACTGGTACCTCTAGGAGTCATTTAGCAATTTCATGAATGGATTGGGAATTTTTTTATTCCTAAGTTTGATGACACTGGCGTTTTGCGGTAGTCTATTTCATTCCTCTTAGGGCTTTCTTCTTTGCACTCGAAAAAAAAAATTTATACATTGGAACCATTATTGACCATTAATATTGGGAAATTTTCTACGAATTTAAAAGTGGAGAGTTGGAACTAAACAGGTGTTTAAAACTAACTGCTACAACTAACTCCTAGCCTGAGAAGGCTTTGTAATGAGGCCCGTTGATGATTTGAATAATATTTGCTAACCGTGACAAGAATGAACCAGTTGGCCCACTTGGCGGGGGGAGGAAAGCAAAAATTGCCCCCGCGATTCGAGCAATTTAACTGTTCCCCACCCGAACCGGTTACAACAAAAATTCTTACATTTTGTACATCGCTACTACATTCTTTAGTCTTTTTCTCTTTTCTTTCGATCCTTTTATTTTTAATTTGGCAATCACCTTCAAGCCTCCCTCTGTCACGAAACTCTAACCACCTTTTATCTAATTTACCAGCTTTCAGAAAATTGTCAAAATGAATATTTAATTATAATGATCAGCTGGTCAACTGTTCGCTAGAGAGGTCTTCGTAGACTTAAGAGATTTTAGGAAGTGACTTTTTTCTAACGTGCCTGGTAAAGGTAGTAGTCAAACAGGTCGGGCAGCGTCAAAGGTTCCTCTGGAGAATTAGTAAATTATTTGAAACCACATTTTTTTAAATCATTATTTGACCAAAACTATATCAGTTTCTATAAAAACGGCAAAAACTAAAAAAAGGAATCACTGATAATTATTAGGATACAATTAGAAAATTCCAAAAGCAAAACCTGAATTCTCTATAAAAAAAAATGGAAATAATTACCTGTGGGATGCCAACGGAATAGAAAAATATTACATTACTGAAATTGGAAGTTTATATCGAGCATTGGAATGTTATATCAAACTCAAACATCCTCAAGTTCACACACAGGTCCACTCAAAAACTTAAAGCAAGAACAAAGTCTATTGAAATTGTTTGCAGTACAGTACATAATTATATCACAGACGATAAGTACTCTTAGAGAATTATCAACAAATCGTTCTGAAAAAATGGATGAACTTGAAGAAGCTATTGAACCAGCATCTAGGAAGATATCTGCAGGCTAAGAGCATAACTGAAAGACGCGTTCAAAAAAGTAGTCTTCGCCAAGAACGCTCGGGTTTATTGTGGGCCAACATTTACCAAAATTGTATTTCAAATATATACTTTTTTTTTACCGCACCCATTATAATATTTCCTTAGAAGAGAATTTAATCCTAACTAAAATTAATAAAATTCTAATTTAGAACAAACATGAACCGAAGAAGACTAAAATCGATTTTATATATCGAATAATTATTGGAAAAAGCAACAGACTTCTATGATATCATTAATTAGCTCAGCGAGACTAAAAAGAAGTTAAAATTACATATTTAAAGCAAGTAAATGCCTGAGATGTGACTGCAACTTTTTCGATAAAATCGACCGACCGAAAGTGCTACTTTATAGAATCGTTTCATCACATTTTTTCGATTTTCTCTACTACTCTAACAATTTTGATTTAACTCGCTATGGCATTGTTTAATTAAATAGTCTTTAATATCGATTAGGCCTTATCCTCATTGAAATGGTTTAACTGAGCTTATGTTACGAATTTTTAAAAAATCTTGTATTTGAAAATGATATTATTTAAAAATAATAAACAGTTATTAGAAATAATAAATAATATATAAATACAAAATATTAAGGAATTTTATGAATACATAAAGAAGAAAAAGGGAAAAATAGAGGCATCCGATTGGGACGGGCAAGGCCGAGACCACCTAAACTTTCCGATTTCGTTATCTTTGTTAAATTATTTTCTTATTGTTATGAACAAAATTTATATTTGCTACTCTTACCTCAGGTAGAACAAAACCATGGGTAATGGATTTCAGTCAAATTTTCGTTCTGTCCAAATGTTTTTTTCACTATTTTTAATCTTTTGCTAATCTCAACAGCACCACCAAATTGGGTTAGAGGTTTGAAAATTTGTATGTGAATTGAGTTGATACCAGATAGTACAAGAGCCTAAGAGGAGAAAAAAAGCAGTTATCTCACCCCAATTTTTGATTACTTTAATGAAAACCATGTGTAATTACTAGTCAAAATTGATGAGTCTGCCAAGTATAGGTAGGGGGAATAAAAAATGGCAGCTGTTTCAAAGTGATAAAAAAAAAACAAATTTTTCATTCGGAGCTCTATATCCTAAAAAGTAGGAACAACACAAGAAAACCTAAGAGGACGTCATTTAAAGAAGAGCAAATTTGCTAAAATATGAGCCCTAACAGAGCTATATACGTTAAATAGTTTTCGAGATATAGCTTTTTAAAAAGCAACATTTCATAAAAATGTTGTATGGGACGTACTAAAAGATCAGTAGTTAGTGAATTTATTTTGAAAAATTTATATCTCAAAAACTATTTGACGTAGAGATGTCTATTAGCACTTAAATTATAGCCAGTTTAATGAGCTATAAAGTAGTCCATGATGTTTATCTTCGTAGGAGTAATAGTTTACATGGAATTTGCTAATATAAATTGATAAATTGATGTAAGTTAAATTTCCTTAATTTTGAGTGTTGGCAAACATATGTGCGTCTTATGGATCTAGAGATATATTTTTTCAAAAATCCAACATTTTATACGAAAACCTAGAAATTAACATTTTGTGAGTTTATTTTGTCAAATATCATATCAACTACTACTCCTACAAAGATAAACATTATTGACTATTTTGTAGTAAATTTAACTAGCTTTAATTTGAGCGCTGGCATACATCTGTACGTCCAATGGTTTCCGAAATAAAGTTTTCATAAATCAAACTTATTGTCCGAACAACTATAAATCAATTTATTTTAGCAAATATCATGAAAACTACTATTCCTACGAAGGTAAAGGTCATAAACCTCTTTATTGTCCATTAAACTAGCTTTAATTTGAGTTCTAATAGACATCTGTATGTCACGTAGTTCCTGAGATATAGAATTCTCAAAATAAATTAACTAACTACTAATCTTTCAGTAGATTTTTATGAAATTTTGCTTTTTAAAAAGCTATATCTCGAGAACTATTGGACGTTAATAGCTCTTTTAGGGCTAATTTTTCAGAAAATTTACTCTTCTTTAAATAATGTTCTCTTAGATTTTCTAGTGTTGTTGGTAGTTTTTATGATATAGAGCTCCGAATGAAAAATTAGTTTTTTTTAAGGTTTTGAAACAGCCGCCATTTTTTATTCCCCCTACCTATACTAGGCAGACTCATCAATTTTGACTATTAATTATACATAGCTTTCATTAAAGTAATAAAAAATTGGGGTGAGATAACTGCCTTTTTTTCTTCCCGGCTATTGCACTAAGAGGAATGAGTACCTTCTGGGAGTGCCAACTTTTTTCTCTCAACCCTGCCATTTTTTTTCTCGGTTTTTAAGGCCTTGCGCACTGCTTCAATTCTTCTTAGTTAAGTAAGAAGGTTGGAAGTTTTGAAGGTGTCAACTGTTATCTTCTTCCACTCAACCATTTTTACGTTTTGATGAAACAATGAAATCACTTTTCAACGGTTTTCCCAAAAAAGGGGGAAATGCAACTTAAATGATAGAATTCAGGTGTTAAAGGATTTTTTTAATTATTATTTTTTCATCATACTTTAGCAAACCACAATATGACCTGATGAATTTATTTTCTAATCTCTATGTATAACAGCTTAGCTATGTAATAATTATTATGTATATGTATACATACATATACATATATATACATATACCCCATGTGGGTGTACCCGGATGGGGTAGTTGCCCCCCCCCCCCAGAAGTGAAAAAATTATTAATTGAATAACAATTAATTTTTTTTCAAGCAAGTAATTGTAATAACTACTAAAACACTGCTATAATTATAATTTTCTTAAAATGTTGTTTTATTAACCTTTTCTGTGCTGAAAAGTCAGATTAACTATGGCTTGCTCCCCTGGTTTTGATCTTGGATAAGCCCTTGTATAGTTAGCCTCAGATTTAGGCTACTCTGATTTTTTAAGGTATATTACATTTTTAATTAAAATTTAATAGAATAAACAATAGAAATGCTACTTTACCAGAAGTTCATCATTATTAGACATTTACAACAAGTATCTCTTAGGCGATGTATTGATATGTCTCTTGTTGATGAGTATTATTCAAGCATTGATGTGTTACATGCTACATTTCGTTTATAAATAATTAATCCTGTTTTGGCTAAATGGTTACTGTTATGCACTCTATTTTTATATATTAGGTTTTGTTTTTAGATATTTTGGATTAAATCATAGGCTGGACTAATATTTTAAAACTATGTTTTAATTTTTTTTTTATTACATTATGTGAATTACTTAAATATTTGTCCAATTTATATATAGTTCAATGATACTACCGCTGTATATATAAGAATGATGTTTTGTGTCACACCGAAAACATATATCTGGCTTACAATGCACCCATAATTACAAAATAGCTCAGTAATTAAGATTTAAGGAAGTGCAATGTTGTGGCAATTCAAAGAATTTCTAAGGCTTATGGGGGTTCTACGAACTGCATTTTATTTATTTATCTATTTTATCTCTGCTTCAGAGTTCTTCTTCGACTCCCTGCTTCAGAGTCCTCCCTGGAATTTCTGTGTCTCCCGACTGTCTCGTACTTCTAATAGCACATATGTTCTCCGGTTGGCTACTGATATTATTAGGTGGGAAATGCCAACTGCGGGCGGCACCGGTTCGAATCCGGCATAGGGCATTGACTTTGTTCATTAAGTGGCAGTCCCACAAAATGAAAAACTTGATATAGCAGAAGACAGGCCGTGATTTGGTTTGTGAATAAAAAAGAAATGGTATTGAAAGAAATCAGTTTTTTATATTCTGTGCTAAAATGATTAAAGTTTCCCAATTGGTTTTTAATTTTAATTTTTTTACATGTAATCAACCATTATTTCCTCCCTTGGACCATTATTTTAAGTCTGAGGATGAAAGAAACAAATTGATTAACTATATTATGTTTTTATTACAAAAAATTTGGATTAACCACTCAGATATATGCTATTATTTTCTGCTTAGACCTCACTGAAATGGATAAGAGAAACTCCATTGTATTAGAATAAATTTTGAGATACTCTCAATTTTTATAAACATACAGGTTACTTAATTTCATGTCTGTTTACATTCTCCCAAGATAAGGTTTTATGAAATTATGTTCATTATTAAATAAATTATTTATTTATTTCAGGTGGTAGTGCAGTATGACAAAGACCTCCTTGAAGTATGGGATGAAGCCAAGCGTTTGAGGTGTGAATGGTATAATGATTATGAGAAGACGGCATCGAAGCCTCCTATGGTCATTGCTGACCTGGATGTAATACAACTTGATTTTAGAGGTTTGTTATAAAATACATAATTTAATTATTAAATTATAAATTTTATGTTTGAGTATTTGAAGTGGAATTATTTCATATAACTTGACAAAAACTCTTTAGAGTGCATAAGAAGGGTTATTTCAGGATATATATTTATTTATATATTTCAGGATTATATTATTCATTCAAACTGACACAATATGAAACTAGGTAAGGTGGACTCACTTGGCAGGTGGCTGAATTCATAGATTATAAAGCAAATCAACATGAGCCTTAGCATATATCGCTGTGATAGTGAAACATCTGATAAAAAAAAAAAAAAAATATTTTATTTTCTATTTGAAGTATCCTAGAGATTGTACTGTAGATTGTAGTCAATATTTACAAACCTTAATAGTTTTTGGAGCAGTCTTTAGAGGGATTAACCACTCTGTTTACTGTTATATCTTTGATAAATGTCCATTTCAAAATAAAACCAAAATTTTTTGATATGCCACTCTTCAAGCAAAGAAGTGCTATTGTAAAACAGTCAAATATATTAATTATATATTGTATTCAGATGTAAATAGCAAGTAAGTTGATTGAAACAATGTTTTATAATTTTTTTCATTACTCTCACGAAAACCTTCTGTGAATTAATCGATACCACTAATAATGGATCAAAACTAGTTCAGTAGTTGATGCTATTAAGTGTTTGCCGACCTGGTTACTCCTATGCTGCTTCACTTGAAGGGATGTATATTTCTAAATGAGAAGGCAGTATACCAAATTTTTTTCAACCATTGCTGTTCGGCAATCTTGATCAAACCTAGGTTCATCTTTTTCTTCACCTTCGTTTAGCTCCTAGTATTTTATTTGCAACCCTAAGAATTTTTTAATGTCCTTCATTCACACAATTAAAAAATTGTTCTCTGATTTGAGGATCCAATAGTTCTTGAAGAGCTTACTTAGCTGGTGGCATAGAAATTATCACCCTTATTATTGATATCAGAAGATCATGATCTGAATCTATTTTAGTTCCACTGTGAATTGTGACATTCATCAAACGAAATGAATCTTTTACTCAACAGAATCTATTTAATTTGCAGTAAACAACAATTTGATCTATATATTAGCCATATGTATCTTCTCGGCTCTTTTTTCCTCTTCTTCAGAAATTTGGTTATCAGTTTTATATTCTAGTTTTGGAATATCCCTTTGACAAATTCTATGGTTTACAGACTTGAAAGATAATTGGAGTCGTGTCTTCTCCTTATTTATTGAAAATCCAGCCCCAAAATTGTGTTTGCAGCAGTATTTATTGTAGTAGATGGTGTAGTTATTTTTATTAAAAATACCCATCTGATCTACTGGATGAGAATTATGTCCGTTTTTGAGGTGTTTAGTTGAGAGGCTCTGCTTGGAGGGCTCATCTTATTGCCCGTGGAATACAAGTTAAGAACCTTATGTCATGGAATTTAGAGAGGGTTTTATAAACAAAAACAAAGAGTATATGTTTCCATTAATAGACGCCACGACCAGCTGTCCCAAAAAAAAAATCTACTGTTTTATTTATAAATCAAATAATAAAACTTATTTTCTACAACACATTAGACTAGGAAAGGAGGTAACTTACTTTGGCATAAGAGTTAGAAGAGACTTCGTCATCATTTCTCTCCTGGAATACATGAGGAATAGGGATACTGTCACTAAATGAACTAACCAAATTGAGAGTAATTGATCTCCCCCTCCCCCCAGTGCCACACCTATGGAGACCCTGAGACACCAAAACATGTTTTAGTCTCTAGTGCCTCTGATCTTGCACTGCACTTCCTCCGCCTGTTGGAGGAGAAGAATTACCCTTACTTAAGAAATTTGTCTATGATAGAGGGAGATGGTGGGCCCTTTACAAGTGGTCTCCTCTACTATTTTATTTTATCTAACTATTTTACTGCCACCTAGTTTGTTAAGAGCAACTCGTCTATGAATCCATTTCTCCTCAGTCCAAGATCGGTGTTATTTAACAAATTTTAGTCTCTGTTTACACTATTCTTCAATAAGAAGAAGGCTTTTGCAGATCTTGAGCTAGCTTTGATTCACTGGCAGTGGTATCACATACATAATATTTTATTAGGAATGAGACAATTTTAGAAAAAATAAATTGAATTGAACCTTTTTTAAGGTCATGACTAAGCTGATGAATTATTGATTCACTTTTTGTTCAGATTCTACTTATCTTTCTATCTTTTTTTTTATGATTTTTTAAAGTAATTTTTATTTTAGTTAAACCATTTTGTTTTGATAATTAACTTTACATTGTTGCAAGTGAAAATTTAATGTTTTGAGTAGAAAATTATTTAAAATTTTAACTCATCCTGTAATCCTCAATTTATTAATTCTTTTTATTAATTGAAAATTTTTTTTCTCTAAAACAAAACATGATATATTTTTGTTTTTTCAGGAGATAATGTTGATTGTTGGATGGAAATACAACATGGAAAAGGTCCCTGGGCGCCTCCTGTTTCTGGAATTGTTCCTTTAGGATCAACCTTGACACTTGTTGTTGCTATTAATGATAACAGAGGTAATAATACAGTATATTGTTCAAAATATATGATAAACTTACATTGTAACAACTCTGATATTTTTATTTCAATAAATAGTCCCAAATGCACACTGATTAGGGTTACCTTGTTACAGGAGAGTTCGACATGAGAGTGAAGTCTTGTGCTGCTTCAGATGGTGGGGGTCATATAATACAGTTGAGTGATGAGTTTGGTTGTGTTTTACGGCCAAAAATGATATCACGCTTCTTGAAAGCACGCATTGCAGATGAAAGAGCCTCTGTTATCACATATGCATTCTTCCATGCTTTTAAATTTCCAGATGCTTTAAGTGTTCACATAAAATGCAAAGTGGAAATTTGTAGGCATGGGTGCTTGGACCATTGCCAAGCTGCTGGTGAGCCACATATTGGTTACAGAGATGGAATATTGGACAGAAAAGATGCTCCGACATCACCTCCGCCAAAAGAAGTGATTTATGATGAATCATTAGATGAAGAATTCCCAGATAATGACAAACTCATTTCTTCCCTTCCACAGGCTCAAGCTCAACAGCCTCCTCTACAAAAACAGGATCAACAGCCTCCACCTGTTACTGAAGAAGTTGATGAGGACCATCCTAAACCATTTCAGGTAATGAATTATCTAATATAAAAAAACAATAAGAAAAATAATATATTGCTGTTTTAAAATAAAGGATCTTATTGACTGATTAACATTTTTAGAGTCCTTCATTAATTATTCTGAATGGATAATCAATGTTCAGTTTTATATAGTAAATTGTTCACTAAAAAATAATTTAAAAATACCATGTGTCAAAGACTTGCCAATTGAACTAACAAACCTCCATGTGAGGTTTTGTACCAGTGCAAAGCCATTAATGCATAAAAAACAATATATATTACATTTTTAAAGTAACCTATTTCATTTTATGAATAACAAATATTAAGTACTTCAATTTTTACTATACTAAACCTCATAAAGAAATAGATTAATAGACCAGGAAATCAATTCAAGATGAATCAAAGATTCTCATACCAACTTTAATTTAAAATTTTAGAACTTTCAAGAAAAAATTTTCTTTCATTTCTCAAATTTATTTTTTGTCCATTTCTTACTAATGTTTCAAATAATATGAATTCAATGATATAAATAGTATTTCTTCTGATTGCAGGAAGCGCCTTCAAGATCAAGTGGAGTAAGGGATGACCAGCAAGAACGATTTCCTCATGGGCCAAGAAATTTAGACACAGATAGCTTGCCTCTTGTAACAACACTATCACAGAGAAGAAAGCGAAATGTTGTAGTCTCAGATCGGAAGGTGCGTTCAGCCGATGTTGGAGTGAGTGGCCTTTATGAGGTTATCAGTGAGGCTGATCTGGCTTTCACTCCTGACTCTAGAGGGGAAGCTGTGACAGTATTCCAAGGTAGAATAAGGCAAGAGGTGGTATATGGAATCTGCCTTCCTGTACCAGGATTTTCAGCACTATTTGTGTTGGTTGCCTTATCAGCGGTCGTATCTGCCCTGGTCGCCGCAGCCCTCCTCTATAGGTACCAGAGCCAGACGGCTGTCAGGAAGGAGGCCCAAAGGCGACAGCCACATACATCTATTGCTTCATGGGTTGCTCTTAGGCTCCTCCGTCCAAGGGCACCACCGCCCAATCGCTGATCCCCAGTCACTAGCCTCAGACAAGTTATTATATTGTGCCAAAGAAGGATTTAGAATTATATTTAAAACAAGTAATAATATTAATAATTTAACACTACATCAGTGTATGACAATGATAATTTCTTGCTGAGATTTATACGGGAATAGAAAAACAAGACAATTGTGAATGTTTTTGGTGCTCCCGAGTAACAGTGTATCAGACACTTGTATGTTATTTTTATAGTGGCATTTTTTTTTTAAATATATAAATAATATATAGTTTTACTCCTTCTTGTACCTTCTTTTACATGTAAGGTCCACGCACCTAATGCGTTGCTCAATGTGTAGACAGTGCCTTTAAAAATTAGTTAGTTTATATATTATATAAATATTGATGTTGACCGGTTTTTAAATATTGTAATTTATTTATAGTTTATTCAGGAGAACAGTATTTAAATTTAGTTCTTCGTAAAGTTGTTTCCTAGTGGAGCAATGTTGACTCTATATCCTTCATTAACAACGTTTAAAAGTATTTTCTTTTTCAATATGTCCACAGTAAGCAATTTTAAACAAATATTCAGGATGACAGTATTCTTTGCTTAATAAATTACAATCGAATACTTCTTAAAGCTATAAAAAAAAAATTCATAGGTTCAATTTTTTTTTTAACTCAAAATATCCATTAAATAAAAAAATGTTCAAACTAAGATAAAATAATTGAATAAATGCTACAAGGAATTCATTTGTTATATGTATTATATTTATTTAATATTATGCACAGATTGTTTTAGGTACACATGATGAGTTGGAAAGAACTTATATAAATTCATTCTATTCATTATTTACAAAATGATATAATTATTTTAATTTTATTTTAGTCTGTAAAAATTTGGAAAAAAAAGTATAATAATTTATATTTTTGAAGAGTCCAGAGCATGGCAAAAACCATTATTCTAGGCTCACTTAGATTATCATCAGCAGTATTAAACCCTAGGCTTTATTATTCTCAATTCCATCATCGGAAAATTTGTTTTCTTAATAATTTTATTTCTTAATTTTCTCAAACATCTAATTTTTTTTTCATCTTTATTAGATTGATCATTTTGCTGTGTAAATAGCAATTCAACTCTGCTTTACAGGCACTCTTAATAAGATGAAAAGAGTTTTTATTGATGAATATAATTTAAATTTGTTTCAGCTATTCTTGAATCAGTTACTTATTATACTTCCAAATTCTTTTCTGCCTTATAAGTTAATGAAAATGAATATTTGGCCAGGCATCCCTTTAGTAGTATAAGGCCAGCAGAACAACCACATTGTTAATATATCTTCTTAAGATCATATCTGTACTCCTGAAAAAACTTTGTAGTTATAATATTTATATAGTTTTAAGTTTATTTATTTCTTTTGAGATTTATGGTTTTATGAGCTAGTCTGGATATCTTTAAAGATAGGGCAGGTTTAGAAGAAGAGACAGTGAATTGCTGTATTATTACATTCCACGCACTGCTTGATATAGCATTACCCCAATATTTGTTTCTTGAATTGAGCGATCTTATTTAAGAATTATAAAAAAAATTACTGTCTGACCAATATTCATCAGCCTGCCCATCTACATTATATGTTAATAATATAATGCTCATTAATTAATTATAAATAGATTAATTCATAATCTGAGCTTATTAGTGTATAAAGTGATTCCTTCCATCATAATTTGTACAGCACTTTTTCAGTATTCAAAACAAAAGCAAAAACAGTCTGATTCATTTTACCTTGTATTATTAAAATGGATTAATCTTATATCAAAAAAATGTTGAAGAAGATTTAAAAAATCCATTTTAACACACAGAAATGTGTATTCAATAGGGCATGTTAAAATGAATCCTATTGTAAAATAGAAACAACTATACATTTATGTGTAATTAATCTTAGATTACAATGCTTATATGACCATGAGGTTTATAAATATATAAATATGCATATGTAGATTGTTATTTGTAAAAAAAAAAATGAAATGAAAAAAAAGAAAGAAAACATGAATAATTTAATCCAAAATATACATAATCCCTCATATATAAGGATTTTGTAAATTTCAGATTGATTTTCTCAACAATGTTTGAGAAAGAAACCAATGAAAATTGTTAATGTACATTATTTAATTTCTATTTATAATTAATTGTTCTAATTTAGCTATGTTTTGTATGTGTAAATATGGACTCTGAACATATTAAGTTTTATTTTAGTAATCTAATTCATACTCAATTAAGCATGAATGTAAAATTTCTATAGCGGGACTTTTGGTATAATGGGTGACGGTGAGGCATTACATATTAACATTGTTTAGAATTAGGCTTAAAGATTAGACTTATAAATATGTAAATTATTTTAGATATTTAACCTATTTATGTATAAGAGCCATTTTGAAAATATTTATTCCAGGTAACTAGCAATATTTAATATAAAAACACATTTATACATTCACGTCAACATTGAATCATTTTCGGGCAGAAACTAATGGCTCATATAACACAATGGTACCTCATTCAATTATATAATTAATTTATAAAAGATTTTATTTTCAATGTAAGGAAAGACAAATGTCCTAAATATTTGCTTACATTATACAACCTCCAATGATTACAAGATACCTGATATTAAAAAGCATAAGATTATGTAAGATAGTAGAATTCTGAATAATATTTAAAATTATATTTTTGTTGTTTTATATTATTATTTATTGATTTTATGTTAATAGTTATAACTTAATAAATGCGCTGGTATATTAATAAACAAAATAATAACATAAATTAACGAATATTCAATGAGTTTTATATGTGTAGTATACTTAAGCTTTGAAAATATTTATTTATTAATTGTTGACTTTGTAGGATAAATGAAACAAAAGTTTTTATCATTGTTGCAATAAAAAAAAATAATAAACTATTGAACTTATTTTATATTTATCTTACTGTTCACATATTACAACTAAAGCAAATTACAAACAGTATTTTATTTGACTTAATTTCAGTCCCAGTACTACTTCCTTTTAAATAATAAATGTTTACTGAAAAAAAATTGGAAATGTTTTATATTATCTCAGGAAAGATTATTGAAAGTCATAATGAACAATGGATTTAAATTGTATTACTGTTGTTAAGGCATAAGTAAAATATTTGGATTTGAGGTACCCACAGTATCTTGTACCTTGTATGGATAGATTTATTTTATTATATAAATTAAATAAAAGATTTTCCCTATTAATAAAAATAATTCAAATTTCTTGCAATTAATATTTTTTTTTTCTAATTCTGCAATCATTGACTTTTAAATGTGAGATTTTCTAAAAGTTTTTATTGAAATTACATCTCAAAAACTACTTTATTCAGGAATGCCTCGAGTGAGCTGTATTTTAAAATATAATATTTAAAAGCTAATTTTACAAATTGTAATTTTTCATTGTTTTATTCTTGAACAAATTAAGTCAATTAATTAATCACTACAACCAACTGCAATAAATCTTCTTTATTAATTCCACTTTTTCTTCTGTCTTTGCTTAGTGAAGTTCACATTTCACTCTCCATTTGATTGTAAGCTTTATTTGTGATGGATACATCTCTATGAGGGTTCGACCTCCCATCATTGTGGTGTATGCTAGAGTGGCCAATATTTAACCTAGTTATCGCAACTTCAACTTTGTTAGGTTGATTCAACTTAGTTTCTTTCTGTTGTCGACGCAGAACAAATTTTAAATAAATATAATTTTGTTCTATTTTTATCATAAAAATTTTGGAATTAGTTCTGGATTTTCTTTTTAGGAAGTCTGGTAAGTCAATTCCAATAAATTTTTTTAGGTTAAAACTTCCAAAAATTGAATATATTTTATTCTATATTTTCTTTTTTGTTTTACAACATTTCGGGACTACTGTCCCATATTCATGTACTTTAATAAACCTCATTTTTTTCAAACTTTTAATTTCACTAAGGAAATCATGTCATCTACTAAAGAAAAGTACTTTTTTTTAACCTCAAACAGTTTATTGGAATTTGGAATCAGTAAAAGGGGCAGAAAGTCAGATTTCTAGAAATAACTTACATACATCATAAAATTGAATCAATTGTGGTAATAGTTTTTGATATTACATAATTTTGGTTTGTGAAATAATTGGAATACTGAATAAAAATATCTGATAATGAATACTGAGTTATTTCTTAGCTTATAATTACTGAAAAACTGGCACCTTGCTTAGCCTTCAACACATCAGTGAAAATCAATTGTTTATTTTTATGACTAGAAATACAAAGTTATTTAATGATTCATTTATTAAAAGTGAGGCTAGGTATATGAATTACACTATGATGGGGCGTTAATACTTCACCACAAAATTTTTAATGATTTTACGTTTTGGCCTAACAAGCAGAATGGCTGATTCATGACATTGAAATTTGTACCTGAGGATGATTTGTTAGTCCTAAACATTATGAAATCATAAATAAATTTCTAGTGAAATATAAACAGCCCAATGTAACATAATACGTAATTTAATAACAAATTTTGATTCAGGTTTCGGTTTTAATATTTCTTTTTCCTTTAGGCAAGTGTGTATAGTTTAACTTGAAGTGAAATGACAATTTAGATTATAAATAAAATATAGTGGTCAATTAATAAAAGTTTAAGTTTTCTACTTATTATTGCTATTATTAGTAACTGTTCAAACTACATTATACATAACAGCTATTTAACTTCCCCTTGCTACACTGACTCAGGAGGTTCAAGTAATATCAGTAACAACAGTCTACCGTGAGAGGAGGACCTGAGAGTGAATGACTGCATATTCTTTTATCTCCTGAACTTTAGCATCTCTAATCTTCAAACAATTTTAACAAGAAACTAAAAATAAATTAAGTTTGTTCCTAGCTAATTTAAAAAAATTAATAATAGGTAATATTTCAAAATAAACATGGAATTTCAATAAGGCATTTAGTATTGAAACACAAAAGAAACTAAAACATTTTAAATAATTTATTGAATTAACAATGGGCTGTAATAAAATACAAAATAATTTAACAATATAGACACAACAGTATAAAAGTTTGATTTACAATTAGAATATAAAAAAGTATAAGTACCAAGTAAAATATTTAATAATGAGCTTTTATATCTCCAATATTTCATTTTATGCCAAAATAAAATCAATTTCAAGAATAACACTCATAAATCACAGTAGTGTAATATATATTTCAGGTTCTATAAGAACTCAAATAAACTATTTATTCATAAATAATTAAACTCTAACAATGATATTTGATATGTATGCAAATGATTTGTCATAAAATTATATTAAGCGTATCAGTTATTGGAAATACATAATTTTAAATATGTACTTTAAAAAATAAATAAATAAAAAGCAAAACAAAACTGAACAATCCAATGTCATGGACTATTTTTTAACTTAAAACTACTTAACAACTGGAAGTCAAAGGAATTAATTTTAATAAGGGACAAAATTAATACCATTAATTGAATTTGAAAACAATTGACAGAGAAGTGAAAAAAAAAATGTAGACAAGCTGAGCAATATTCTTCTTCAAAAATAATCATGCCAAAAGAAATACATAACACAATTATCTATTTTCAAATAGATTATCATATTTATTAGTAATAATTAGTGGTGGAATCTTAATCTATGATAAAAATAGATTATTCTTCATCAAATTAAAAGTAAGTTATTATTCAGTTACTGGAAAATGCACATAAAAATGTAGAATGTCTTTGTTTCACATTAACCTATGATGGAAATAATTTAAAACAAAATGGCACTAATAAGCCATAAACAGAGAAGACTAGATTTAAGTTCATTATCAAACACAACATATAACAAATTCATAAAAATGTTGAACTTATATTTACCCAACTCTCACGAATAAAGAAAAGTTCTACATCACATTTAATTTTCAAAATAAAACAAAAATTTCCATATTTTTCAAATAAGTTATAAAAAAGTAATAAAAAAATACTTTGTTCAAATTAAAAAAAAAGAAATTTTAGCTTATTCATTTAATTTTATTCCTTTAACCTCGGAAAACTCTATTACATCAAAACTTATTCATATTATTTTAAGTATGTATTATATACATATGTAAATTAATGATGAAAAATTACAATATTGATATGAATAGAATTTTTCTTCAAGTAAATCATTTTCTTTATTTGTGATAAATAGAAGTTCTTAGGTGTAAAAATTCAAAAACAATGGATAAAAATCCACGATTGTTCAAATACTGTTTGATAATATGGTTCAATAATGTTCGTGTTAATTATTTTATGTTTGCACGAGATAAGGCTAATAATGGGAAAAGTAAATCATATCATAAATTTTTTGTCAATAAGATAGATTCTACTCACTCCAAAGGAAGATCATTTTTATTAAAATACATGTGAAAAAAACAATATAACGCAATATAAAAAATCTATTGAACAATGAAAGTCATTAAGTTGTCGAGCTTATTACAATTATTACTTAATGTCATTTTAACAATGAATATACCTGAAAAAACATCTGTTTCAGTTGGAATTAAATAAGCACTTAGATAGCGAGTTATATTTTTAGTGCTGTACCAAAATAAACATTTTATTAAATTAAACTTATTCACTAATATATTTATAAACTATGTTAATTACATATCATATAACCATGACTTACAAGATATAAATTAGTGTAACTAAAGTAATCTTATCATGTATAATATATGGCGGAAATAATTTAAGTATAAAACAAATCACCAATGATATGAAAAAATTAATGATTGAGAATATTTCAAAAAAATATTTGCATTTTAAAAATAAATTAAATGATATTAAATAATCATTTAAAAATCATTCCCACTTATTTTGTTTTTATTTTGAATCAATGTTTCACATGGTTATCATATCCCCATCCTCAGGTACAATTAGTAAACTCTACGTGAAAATCTGTATATTCAATTATTCAATAGCAACAAGGAAGAAGTATTTTTAATAAGGATATATTAAGTTACATAATTGATGAATAGGGATCTAATACGATATGGCTATACTTAATGAAGGCTAATTCATAATTGAATTTTTGTTATTCATTGCCAGAAAAATTTCAAGAAATTTTTTAATAACAATAATAATATTTTAACTAGGAATTGATAAAGGTATGAATTTTTATTATATTCATTGTTTAATAATATGATTACGATAAAACTATCATAATTTAAGCAATATTCAATAATTTTAGATACTGTGTTTTACCAAACTAACTAATGGATTCCTGCTATTTTGCTTATGAATTTTTATAGTTCTATAATCATAACTGAAAATAGAGATATAATCCAAAATTATTTAAAATAAAAATTTCATAATAGGGAAAATAATTTATGTTGAATTATTCTAATTATATAATTATAGACCTCTCTGAAAAAAATTAATCTGTAAATTAAATGGCAACAAAATATGATAAATATATTTATTATTATTGCGAATATTTTTAATTTAAAAAACTGAATAGAGAGCTATCATCTTTTATAAATGTTACAAAAGATGTCAAATTCGGATTAGTTTACGCAATTCACAAAATAAATTTTTAATAGTTCAATAGATCAACAGCATGTTTGATTTCAATAATTATTTTGAACATTTTCTGTTGTATTATTCGTTAATACAAAATTTATTATAGTTTTCAAAAATAAATAGGTTTTAAGTATTAAATAACTACAGGAGAATTTTAAAAATTCATGCTTATATCTCGGAAAAATAATAAAATTTTCAGAAATAAAAATAATACTGTAAACACTTTGATACGATTTGTAACAAATTGTGTTATTTTAAAAATGACAATCAGTTCAGAACAAATTATAGAAGTAATAATCTGGTCATTTTACAGGTTATTCAATCATTTTATCAGAATTATAAATATATAATGTTTTAAAATATTTCATTTTTCGACTATACAACTTGAAGAGTTAACAAGTTATCACTTAAATAATCAAATAAATATATCTAAATAAAACAATTAAGTTTAAATAGCAGAACAACATCTATCAACAGCCAAATAAGTTCTATATTACAAACTAGCTGTACGATAGTCTAAATAATAATGAAAACAGTTCATTAAAATAAACATACCTTCTGAAAACCATCCAGCCCCAACTTCTACAAATCAGTTAGATATATAATATATTATCTATTCTTTAAATTAAGATTTAATTAAGGTAAACAGCCATAACAGGTAATCTATCACCAAAAAAATATGATTATCTTTGGTTAATGAGGTACGCTAACAAAGGCACTCTAATCTAAACCGTGACTAATCACAATGCAATTACGGCAGACCCAAGTGTAAGATGGTAATATAACTGCATCAAATAACAACACATGAAAGCCTTGCCGAAGTACAAGAGCAAAAACTTTAAACCACATAAAAGTAATACAGATCTAACCCCAATAAGGCAATGGGACTTTGTATCAAAAGTGATTGGTTTTTTGAAACCAACGCAAACCGAAACCATAATGGCATGGAAGCAATTCAAGATTCTTTTGTCGTTTTTCATGTCTGAAATCGTAAGAAGCATGGATTCTGAAAAAAAAGTATACATGTATATATATATATATTATTTACATAAGATAATAGTAATTATATTTGTATATATGCAATAGTAAAACATAAGGTGATGTTTTAATTAGTAAGTAGGAATTTATTAATTTAGGCAATCAACTACATAAAAAGAATTATGATAATCACACAAAAATTACATTAATTCTTAATTACAAGTGATATAAAGCACAAGCAGAGCTGAAAATAGCATTAAATATTTTGTTTCAGCTAAAATAAAATGTTTCTCCAGTTCTGTAATGACTTTTTTCATTTAAAAATACTAATGACCGTAATGAACTTCTTTACATTAAGTGACTACTGCTAATGATCATAGAGGATCTTCCCTACCTTTCCCAACCTGGGCATTCCTACCAAACAAGGTTGTTAATCCTAAATATCCTAAATGGATTTGGTAACACTCATCGGAACAAAAAATAACAGACCGAACCAATAGAAGAACAGGAATATATTCATTTTAGTAAGATTTCAAGGTTTGGAAATTTTTTCATTTAAATTTAGAGGAGTTTGGATATTAGATGAAATTTTAATTAAAATTAAGTCATGAGAGGATAGAAACAAGACCAGCAATTGAGATGAGGAAGAAAGTTCCGTGCAGACTAGAAAAAATAATACTGACAGAATTTGATGGGAAGATGTTGGGATGGATATAACACTTTGAATAAAGTAGGATATGTAAAATAAAAAGTAAATAGACAAAAAAGATTTCAATATAAATAAATAAATTGATGAGTAACATTAGTAGGATAAAATAGGGAATGAAAACATAAGGATTTTTATAAAGATAAAAAATGAGATTGCGGACTTCAACAGTAAATAAATGAAGATCTCTTGATGACTGTCTTCTTTATATCACAGCTTTTCCACAGATCTCTTTTCAAACCTGCTTGTACTCCTAAAACTAGGTTTCCTCTCCTCATTGGCAGTTGTACTTCTGTCAGACTGTATTCTGTATCGAGAAGACCCTCTTGACTTTTATTTTCTGATTCATGTTAACTTTTACTTACTAGTTGAAGAAATACCCATGTTAGCTGGCATAACAGCTAATAGCCACAGGTCTGTGTTTTTCTTTTTTGATTATGTACTTTTGCACCACTTCAAAATCTTTTATGTTGAGCTTGATGGACAGGTATGCTTGTCAGAAGGGCAATGGGAGTGTCCTCTGTTGGGACTGAGAGATGCTCTGGATCTCCACCGAACCTCATAATAGGCCCTGCTTTATTCAAGGGCTTCTAGTCTTCTAGATCATCTACCCTAAATTTCGAAAAAAAAATCTTGAAGATTTTTATGAGAGCCCTTGAGATGTTTTACATTTTTCCTCATTCTTTCACTTAGTTTAAACCTCATCTCGCTAAATTTATGAAAGCTGATTTTGTACTTTTTACTATTAGGATGATTTACCACCTCCAATATTTCTCAAGGTGTTGGTTTAGTGACATGATATTATTCAGAGTTTTCTCTAATTGAAATAATCTCTTAGGCCAGTTCAAATCTTAGACAAATTTATTCTTTTTTGGAAGAGTTTTAGGTATCAACCCCCATATTATTTAGGTTTATACCACCAGCCAAGTATATTACTCTACATTTGGAGAAACAGACTTCATTTCATCATTATGTGAGCTCATATATATATAAAATATTGTATATATAAAAATAAAGCACACTTTTTAAATAAAATAAAGTTTTACTTACGTAAAAAGAACTTGTAAATATGTTCCATAACCAGCCATGCAATGCCACCAACCATGTAGTTGTGTAAATGGGTCAAATACTGAAGGAATTTTCATTCTCAATGATCTGAAATTATAAAAATACAAAATCATAAATTAAAATATGTTATTATATAATATATAATAATATATATAAACTGATAGATACATTTGTAAATAAATAACTTAAATATGTGTATATTTTTTTCCCATCACTACCACCAAAGGCTGAAAGCTTTGTATTCATGTTGGAAATTAAAAAAATTATGTCACCAGAATAGAAAATTTTCATTCTCATTTTGCATTTTAGACATCAAGGTACAAGTTTGGTCCCATATCTATCTGTAGTAAAATTTGTGCTAAGCCATAATCAATCGAACCATTAATCAGATTTTGATAACATTTTCAGGCTTAGTGTGAGTTGATGCCAAGTTGGTCTTTTATAAATTATAGCATATTCCATGCACTACTTTTGCTTATGCACCTGTGGAAGTATTTTTGTGGTACACCTATGTTTTAATTCTCGTCTAATTTGGCCCACATTTGGAATAATAAATTTATTTCTCAATTACCAGGCCTTTCAAATAGCAGTAATCCTCTATTCTTCTCATTCTAATAGCATAAGGTCAAATTATAATTTACAATCATTATTCATATAATGATTGTATATAAGGGATGTTGAAAATGTTTTTTCCATAAACATGCACTAAAGAAACACCAAGAGCAGAAATGGTAAATTTTGTAGATTAAAATTCACTTTAAAATCCACCAACTTCTGTAACTAATGGACCTCATGGACCAAAATTGGATAATTTAAGAAAAAAAAAGGTGAGAAAAGAAAAAAAGATACTGAAAAAGTGGAGAAAACAATATGAAGGAAAAAAATTAGAAAAACTAAAAGAACTCAAAAGTCGTCATAAAACATAAAATATTAAAGAGAATTAAGTATTGTTAAGAAAATAATAATAATAAGTCAAATCGGTTTGGTTTAATTTTGCTATGTTTTCCAGAACAATTTTTGAATATCTAATATTTATATCAGGAAATTTTGAAATAGGAACAAATACAGTTCTTTATAATTTTAAGTACTAAAAGTAAGCACAAATATGTTTTGAATCTGTTAAGCATTATTATATATTTATATTGTAGAGATTTTTTCATTAGAAGAGATTGAAATTTCTTAATATGGAAAAAATAATGTTTAAAAGAAATAATAACATTTATGGATATTTCAATCATTACCCCAATAAAATGCTTCAAAAAAGTGATAAATGGAGTAAAATTATTGGTCCCACTTGTAAATCTAATAAAAAGAATATTTATTTTAAAAAAAACAAAACTGTAATATAACAAAAACTGAATCAAATTTAAAAATTCATAATTTGTTTTTTAAACTGAACTCATGAGAATCAGCCATGGCTTATAGAAGGTCACCATAATGAAAAATTAAAGTTTTTAACCTCTATTATGTCCAGCCTATAAAGTGCCGAAAGTTTCATGATTAGTCAAGATTTTTAGTCATATCTTCTGAACTAGTTATATAAACTCCACAACAAAAGTATCACAACACTTGAGTTATAACTTAAATTATGAAACAGACCAGTACAAATAAATTTTTGTTTGTTTAATTACAAGTTAGGTATGATTAGCTGCTTAATGAAATGGCTCAAAAATTGTTGCTCATCTAATCTGACCTTTTTTTGGGTATAGTTCATATAATATCATACTATACTCATATACGATTACAACATAATATTTCAAACAATATAAAATAATTTTTATTATCTATGTGTATGTATAGTCTGATAACCTCCTTTGTACTATTCAAGTCTTTTATCCATCTTTGTTTGTATCAAACAGTATTTTAATTCAATAATACATAAATAAATATAATATAAGTTAAAAAAATAATACCTTAAATTACTGCAGAAAAGATTATCAATATTCCACAACAGGAATCCAAAAAGATATATTGTGGTAGATAAAATAAACAACTTTTTACAAATTTGGCATCCTTTTATTCTTAATAAACGTATTTCTAGAACATAAGATGTCAGAACCAAAACTCCATAAGATACATGTTGGAAAACTGGCTGAGGCCAAAGGAGATATAAGCCAGTGAAAAGAATGGCAAATGAGGCTAAAAAGATAAACAAGGGGAGATTTGAGAATACCTGCCCTTTGACTGGAATTTTTTGAACTTCTGATCTGAAAAAAATCAAAGAAATTAAGTTAGAAAAAAGAAAACAAAAGTAATCTGAATTTGTAAGTCTAAAACTAAATTATATCCCTTCCGACTTACAAGCAGTAAACGAGAACACATGTTCCCCAAACCATTGGAAGTTCGTCAAAAAGTTGCATTTCATACAATAAAGTCATATGGAAAGCCCAAGAACCAAGTCCGACAACTGAAATCGTAATTAGCAATTAACTTATAGGGAAACATGATAAGAAAATTACAATTTTGAAATGTAAGTACATTTTTTTTTCTACCATAGTACATCTTAATTTTACATTTTACATAATCCAGGTGAATTGCACTATATATGTAGGACAGTTTTGTGGCAACTAGTTTCACTATAATGTAGCAGTAAAAATTAAAAAGGAAAATATTAAATAAAGTTCAAAACTAAAAGAATTAGGCAATAAGTAAAAATTGAAAACAATAAAAAATAAACAAATAATTAAAATAAGAAATGGAAAGAGGAATAAATTAAAACATGGAATGAAAATAAGTAGAGATTCTGTAATATTTTAAGTAAAACGCTGGTAACAATAAAAATCAATACACCATTAATAGAAATTGGGAGTTTCCTAAAGTTATAGAAGTTACTTTACATTGTATTTTTCATGAGATTTGTTGTAAAGTCTTTTCACTTTCTGCAGATTTATTTTGTTTATTGAATACCAGTGTAGAGGTCCTAACTATACTTTCATGATACCAAGTGTTAAAATCCATTTATGTTGTTTTTATTTAATTATTCCTTTGGCCAGATTACAGGCTGTATGTAGTGATAATCAAACAGCAGTTAACTGTAATGAGAGGGAATTTTTGTGGAGCAATAACACCAATTCTTTATTAATAAAATTGAAAGACTTGAGAAAGAAATATTTAAATTGACAGTGCTCATTCAGCAGAGTGATTTATATACGCCATTAACATCCTAGTGATTATGAGTTAACTGTGATATAACAATTTTAAACTGGTAATACAACTTTATAGTTAATCTTAATTTTCTTTCAATCACACAACAAAATAGTCATAACAACTTGATACAAACATATCTTTTCCTGTAGTCATATGTACATTTCAAGGAAGATAAATTTAAAGATAAGACATGTCTAAGACGATTGCAATGATGATAAGTTAAATAAATCACTTGTGAGGAAAAAATATTTCTTCTATTTACAAAGTTACATACACAATTACAATTTTACAAATAATTATAATATTTCTCTCTGAAGGATAGTTAAAGTATGAAATGCCTCACGACAGATAACGTCACAAAAAATAATTATGACTAATGTGAGATAAATTTATGATAGATACTATATAACTCAGAATTTCAAATAAATACGACACCACATAACATAGTAATTAAATAATCTTTTCCACTTATTAGGTATTAACTAATGAATATTTCAGCACCAGCAAGATAGCATTTTGCAGACCATCAAAATGCTTGCAATAAGCAGAACTACTTTACACATAAAAGATTCACCTTCTTTTGTAAGTGGGAAAACAAAATTATTTCAACTAGTTAGAACAGTGTACATTTGGGTACCAAAATAAAATACTAAAAGTTTGTCTCAAAATAAATGAAGGAATGACTTAATGTCCCAAAGTAAAAAGATTCATTCTTGATTTGGAGGTAGATGTACATGAGTAGTGCATGATGTAAGTCAGCTGCTCTAATGCCAAATTTTGCCAGGACTCATCTATACAGCTTTATATTAAATTAATCCTGTTGTACTGATGTAAGCAATGGAGATTTTTAGTGTAACAAGAGAAGTTATTACACAAGTTTAAGAAAAGAGATACTGTGACAGTATAGAATATATAGGAAAGAGTATTCTAAGTATTCTGGTATTTAAAGATCACAAGAGATTATATAAATCCCACTATAAACTATATCTTCATGCCACAAACCATCTTGGCAATGATCTTGTAGGCACTGTTTCAGGAAAACAATCAAAATTTACAGAAACCAACATCTTGGATTGTAATGCAGAAGACTTTTCTTTTCTATAATATATAACACCACAAAATTTCAAGATGAGAGTAAATTAAACCTGTACCAGTACAACCCATAGAGATTCTTTGATTTAGTATTTGCAGAGAAAGTACTGTTTCTATAACAGCAGTTTTTCCAAGGAGTTAATTTGGTCAGGATCATGATCAACCATCAAATTTTCTCTATCATTTTAAGGATATCCACTTTTGTTAGAGACAAGAGGTTGTCACAGGATGATCAGTCTACAGTTGATATAACAGAATAAATAATTATCAGTCACAGTGCCATACTCATTGAGCCATTCCATTCCCTTCAAGAAGGGCAAAACAAAATCATGTACCTATTGTTAATATATCCATTAACTGAATTTATAATAGATATCTAATCCAAAGGGAATAATAAAGTTTTTTTTCTTAATGTTAGAGGTTATATCGGAAGAGTTTCATTAAAGTAATTAGGTGTAGTCAATGAAAGTAATTTTCCTTATTTTAATTTCCTTTATTTAATACATCATAAATGATGTTTTGGGACTCTCATCCCATCATCAGGCATCTTAAATGAGTATATTTCCTGATATCACATTTTCTATTCGCCTTATTAGTCATAAAATATTAACAATAATCAGTTATATAAAAAATTAATAAATAAAAAAATCCACAAATAATTATTAATAAGGAGACCTAAAACTTTTTTTTTTCTTTTGTAATGTATTTTTAGTTAAAAGAATAAATAAAATTCATTAAAAACACAGTTTTTTTTTTAATGATTTTTTTTTTTAAGGTTTTTCACTAGCAAGTAAATTAATGTTGTTCTTATTTCTTATCATTTGGATAAAATATAGCACAGGTTATTATTCTAATCACATCATTTGGTAATCAAGATGAAAGCAAAAGTATCCATTTACTGTTTTATCAGATAAGGTATTTGTATATAAGCACAGCTGTTTTTAAGTAGAAAGTCTGAGTAATGTATATTGATTGATTTTATTATCTAATCTTTACTAGATAAAATGTGATTATATTACCTTTAATAAATATCTCTACAGTTTAAAACTATTAATGATATATTTGATACTTGTTTTTCAGAAATTTTAAGGAATTTGTAAACAAATTACATTTATTTAACAATAAGAACCATTATAGTTAATTACATTTGCCTTGTATCAGACCATTTCAGATCACAAACTTATTTTTAGCAAGACAAAAAAAATTACTTCATCCTTTGATGAAAAGTATATTCAAAGGAATGAAATATCAGTTTTATAAAATATAATAAACCGACATATCAGTAATATAATTAGTTTTATGGTTAATTAAAAATAATAGCCTTAAGTTTCCCATAATGAAGTTTGGTACAAACTAATAAATTTTTTGTCTACTGTCCCCCATCTTGTTCCATCAGATAAAATTGAAGTGAAATCATATAACTAAATAAAAACAAATAACAGCACAATACTTAAACTTATTAATACAAATTAAAATTAAATAAATTTTGGTATATTTTATAAATAAGAACATCGCACCTTTTTATCAATTTGTAACCATAATATAGGCCAAATGTTATTCTTTTCTAATTATTATCCGCACATGTTTAAATAATGTACTTAAAATAAAATAATGTAAATATTAAAATTAGTACACTTTTAATAATAATAATAATAATGCAAACAATAATAAACTTTACGTAAAATAAAATGTTACATGGAGATCACTAAATACTTTTTTAATAGAGAGATAATTCTAATAATCAAACAAAGTAACGTTTTGGACCTTTGATTGATTAGTAACAATATATCTTTAAACAGTTTATTTCTTTAAATTATATGATATTTATTAAGAATATACTCATAAATTAATATAAAGAAAGATTTGATGGGAAATACTAGTAGTATGGCAAATGGTATGAAGCAAGGGTTGACATGAAATAGACTATTCTCAAATAATGCCATTGGAAGGAAATAACGAAAAAATTGTGATTATTGTTACACAAAATATGACATTAATCCTATATTTTAGAATAAATAATGAATTTGAAAATCTTAATATTGTTGTAGAAAAATAATTTTTTCAGATTTATTACTATAATATTGTTGCATATAAATAATTTTAAAAAAAATCTCATAGATCACCAAATATAACTAGAAAAACAAAACAGATGAAGGAAGAGTCCATTTCAGGTAATCTTCATTTAATTTCAATCCAATTTCACTGACCATCAACTAGAGTAATCTGATATGGAACTATAACCAGAGAGCCACAGTGCGGTAAATACCAACAAATCAGCATAATAAATCCTTGATGTTTCATTATGATAGCTGAGAAATCAGATATCTCTCATTGCCATTCTTTTCTCAGCTCTGTTTTTTTATCAGAAACATTTATATTATTATTAAAACTATCACATTTTGAATTAATTTAAAACAAAATAAAAATAAAACAAGCAAAATTAACCAAGTAATAATGTTTAATAAATAACCGAGAGAAATTGAGAATTAATCTTCTTATGGCAAAACCTAACAGCTTCATTTATACTTTTTGTAAAAATCACAATATCGTAAAAAAAAAAGTACTCACATAAACAATATATACATACGTAGTTTATATATAACAGCATAATATATTAACAAAATAACAACACAAAATATTAATAGAACAGTAAAATAAAAAAAAATGTTATAAAACAGAGAAATGAAAATATAGTTAATTATAGAAATACAACAGTACTTACTCAGCACCAGGAAATGACAATAGACAAATCTTCTTTCGAAACCTTGTTTAATCACTTCAAACATTCCCCATAAAGGGGGTATGATCATCATCAGGTTACTAATAGTGTTGGCTAGAAAAATTAATATATTACTGAAATCCATTGAAACCAACTCAGTGAAAACTATAAATGAGGTTTTCAAGTGCAAAGATGGGCCAAATTATTTCTTAATTTAGAGTAAAATTGAAATCATAAGCTATATCCTAATTGAACAAACTGTTAATCACATATAAGTACTTACTCATTTCAGCAATATAATAGCTATATATATAATTTTCTTCACACCAATCGATTGTTGAAGTAGGTTTGCCCCAAAACCCATCAGTTGTCGGAGGCATTTTGATTAAGAAGACGAAATAACGAGTCTATAAAAGTATATTTAACAAACCAGCATACGTATTTCGAAAAATCATTTGGCGCTAATACAACCCCTAAGACATCTTTTGATGTACTGCTGCCGATCTGAGTAAAGGCTGAAGGCAGCGCCTCAGTGGCCAAGTACACAACTATTGTAAACAAAAATAAATTGCAGTTCCCCCTGATTTTCAAACAGATTCATTCCATTGAGTATAAATTAAAAGTCGTAATTTATTTAAATAAAATAAAACAATTTTATATAAATACTACTGAACGAAACAACCTCTATTGGCGGGAATTTCAAAAATTCCACTCATATAATTATTATTACTGAGTTCAACCGTTCGCTTAGAACAGCCCTGATGAAGCCCTGCAAAGTGGGGGCAAAAAGTCGGATATTAAAATAGTTTTAAACTATTTGTTCTTCTTTTTTTTACCGCAACCCTGACCATCTTCTTATATTTAAATCTTTACGGTCCACTATATATACATATATATAACTATTATTACTGCTTTAATTAGATAGCTGTCGCCTTCCCCTGGCTACACTCGTTCAAAAAGAATAAACATATCTTCCAAAGTATGATGTTACAATAGAGGTCGAACCTATGCTAACTTGCAGCTTTATGTAAGAGTTATATTTCAGTAAGATGTGGTACTAATAATAGTGTCACACGTTTTTTGGAAGAAAATAAATGCACTCAAACGTCAGAAAGAGGTGTTCTTTTAAAAAAGAATTATATTTTACACCAATAATGTTGGAGCTAAGTTGATCAAAACTTACAATAAAAAATAAAGGCATGTGTGATAAAATAAAACTAATTATTATATATTCCACACGTTGAGGAACATCGTTCATAAAAATTAGAAATGTTCAGGGAAAGTTTGTTCAGTAATAGCAGTAGTATTACAAAATTTCCTTTCCAGGAAACCCGTTATAAACCACAGGAATACAAAGCGTAAAAACAAAAAAAAGAAAACTTATTTATTAATATTTGGAAATTTACGTTCGCAGTACTTATACATAAATAGCTAAAATGAATGATCTTTTTCCAATATTTTATAAAAATCAAATGCATGACATGTAAATATATTTCAGTGGGTATGTACACTAATAAATTAATTTTTATCAGCATGCTCTTATGATAGTTGAAACTAAAAAAAAACATTTACTTCATACTTCATGTTTGTCAATTTACCATTGCTAAAATAGATGATCTTCCTTCACAACTTTACAAAAATATAATTATTTCTTTATAATCTTAATATTTTCTTGAGACTGGTAATTCTTTAATAAATAACTCAAATACTATCCAATTATAGTCTCAAAACTTTATTTCTTTTAT
>NW_027105747.1:367912-379810 GCF_000696795.3 Halyomorpha halys
AAATTATATGTTTGCAAAGTGGTATTGAGGTAAGGTAAATTATAAATTAAGTATTTAAATTGTTTATAGGATCATACATATAATAGAAACTTTTTGTAGTAGATGTCCCTGAAGATGGCCGGATTGGCCGAAACGTTGGACGAATAAAAGAAATAAAGTTTTGAGACTATAATTGGATAGTATTTGAGTTATTTATTAAATAATTATTTCATTTATAATTATAATCCCATCTACTACATTAAAAAAAATGTATACATACTCATGAAAGGTCAGGAATGGTGTACTTTGTAAGAAAGAATACTGTTACTAGACCTACAATTGTGCAAGGAGGTGATTTTGTTCAGAATCACGGTCGGCCACCAGATCTCTACCCAATTATGGGTATCCCCTTTATGAGGCTGAGTGGACTCTGGAGGGCTCCCGAACCCACAGGGCTGACTCAAGTGTACAGTAAAACATAAAATAACTTGTACATATGTATACAAAGCTGTAACTAAAAAATAATAACAGTTCTGTAGTTTTTAACTTGAAATCAAGATGTTCTCGTTCTATTGAAACAAAATTATGTTTTGTTTTTTTTCAATAAATTTGTTATGCAATTAAACGTGGTGCCCTGAGTAGACCAACCTCCCCCATGTTGTCCTAACTCATTGGAAAGCTGGGAGCAAAATTTAAAATAAGTCTAAGATTTTTAGAATATAAAAACTCTTTCAATAATATTTTACCACAATTTTCTCAGTTTGAATTCGTAAATTCTCAGTTTGTAATTCCGCACCTTAGCGGATTTTAAAAGTATTGTGTACGACACTAAAAACTTATTTAAACAATGCGACAAGTTAGAATAAAAATAATGCGCCGGAAAAAAAATCACGTTTTTATGAGCTTGTTCTCAATACTTAGCTCAAGGTTAATTACAACCCGTGAAATTCTTCAATGTTTAGAGTATTCCTAAAGATATTAAATTGTCTCATTAGACAATCGTGTTTTTCTTAGGGACATGTCCCAGAATAAGTTATTTTCATCCATGTATTTAGTTTTTGAGGTAAATCTTGCAGAACCACGTTTGTACTTTAGGCAATTAAAGTAATCGTCTACCATATTCCCTCCCTTTAAGTTTATTTCAAGCTCCATTTCCTTGATTGGCCAATTATTACCATGTAACAACAAACAAGAACATTCCAAAAGGGAAATAAAGAAATATGAGATAAAGCTAAAAGTTCGAATCATCCTCTATATAACCTGGTTATCCAGAATTCAGATTAAAAAGACATTGCCCCAATACATGAAATTTTCTAATCCATTAGTAAAACAAGTATGGCAAATTAAGCGGGTGTGTTATTCTCAAAGATGTTTTCAGTTGATGTTCGCTGATGAAAATTTAAATTCTAAATGCAAAGCAAACAAATAAATCCAAGAAAGATAAATAATTAATAAAATTGTGTTTTTAAATTACATGTTACAATAAGTTGGGGAAAAATTCGATTAATTTGAAATACAAAATATTTATTTTTTAATTTTTTTTTTTTTACATTTAGTATCTTATCTCATAATGCCCGATATGTCTAGACCGTCTCGTCATTGAGATAGTCATTAAGTTAGTTAATATCGTTCATTATCGATATAAATTATGAGGTATAAGCAAGGTTTAGAAATAATTATTGCCTTGTCGACAAAAACCCAACGTACTCTATTACTCAGGTAGTCGAAGATTAGGATAAATGAAAAAAAAATATGATATTTTCATCCCATAAAAACTTCCTTTTTTCTAAATACTATCCTAATGTTAGGAATGTTATCAGAAGGTATTATATGATACCACTTAAACTATATCCTTTGGGTGCGAAGAGGAAAAATGCACAGGGATTTTTGAGTCTCACTTATCATCTTAGAGTTATTAGTTATGGGTCTAGAGATATATTTTTTCAAAAATCCAACATTTTATACAACTAGAAATTAACATTTTGTGAGTTTATTTCGTCAAATATCATAAAAGCTACTACTCCTACAAAGATAAACATTATTAACTATTTTATAGTAAATTTAACTAGCTTTAATTTGAGCGCTGGCAGATATTGGTACGTCCAATGGTTTCTGAAATAAAGTTTTTCATAAATCAAATTTATTGTCCGAACAACTATAAATCAATTTATTTTAGCAAATATCATGAAAAATACTGTTCCTACGAAGGTAAAGGTCAGAAGCTTCTTTATAGTCCATTAAACTAGCTTTAATTTGAGTGCTAATATAAATCTGTACGTCACATAGTTCCTGAAATATATATTTCTCAAAATAAATTAACTACTAATCTTTCAGTAGATTTTTAAGAAATTTTGCTTTTTAAAAAGCTATATCTCGAGAACTATTAGACGTAAATATCTCTTTTAGGACTAATATTTAAGCAGATTTACTCTTCTTTAAATAATGATCTCTTAGATTTTCTAGTGTTGTTGTTCTTAACGTTTTGAAACAGCCGTCATATTTTATTCCCCCAATCTATATTTGGCAGACTCATCAATTTTGACTATTAACCATACATAGTTCTAATTAAAGCAATCAAAAATTGCGGTGAAATAACTGCCTTTTTTTCTTCCCGGCTCTTGTTCTGCCTATGGTATTTTTGACAGATTCGATTGTGTAATCGCATGTGTAATACTACAAACTACATAATATAGCCTCTAACTCTAATTTTTTAATTATTTTATGATTAGGTATTACTGGTTGTTGAAACTTTTAACAGTCAAAGCTTTGTGCAGAGGGCACCCGAATTTCCTCCTACTCTCTCCCTGACAAAACAAAGAAAGCAACAAAATCTGTTCACGTGTTCAAGAGAGCAAAGACCTGTTTCTTTGCTCTCTTGAACAGGTGAACATGACCGAAAAAGCCTCATTCCGCTAAATGTAAAGTTATTTACAAAACCGGCTACTAATTCCAACACCTTCGTTCTACCGATAGTTGTGAGGAATGTAAATAGAGATAAGAAAATAAAACATCCCAGATATGTTTAATGAAATAAATAAACTTGAAAGGTACCAGACAATATAGCAGATATTTTTTATTTCGCCATTTAAATCGTCACAATACAATTTATTTTAAAAACAACTCGACCAATTGGGTACAAATTTAGAGGAAATTTGAGGATATTGTGTCGTCAAGTTGTGGTATAAATTTCATGAAATTCCATCTAAGACTTTTCTTTCATTAGGAACAAAAGTATTTTCCTTGAAGGCATGTTTTAAACTCGGCTTATTCCATACATTTTATTTTAAAAACGACTCGTAAAAAATTACTACTTTAATTTAAATCAAAACTAAAAAATAATTAAAAATGGAAATCAATAAAATTTATTCTTAAACCTTGAAATATAGGTAAGTATCAACCTATACACCAGAAATATGTTGGTACTTGGGTTCTTTTTTTAAAAATTAAATATCTCTGATATTTGTTTTTTTAATTAATCAAATTTATTTCATTGTTATTATTATTATTACAGTGTGTTTTGAAATCATACAAAATTTAACAAATATATTTTTAGCTATAGTCGGTAATCTTTCGTTCTTTAATGTTGGTGATACATGAACTTATTTATTCAAACTCTAAAGTCTTGATCGAAATGGTCAAACTTATTCAATTCAAAACCTTCTAGTATTTTTTTACTAAATCCTCTTCATAAATATTTATTTACAAAAATTATTAATATAATTTAACATAATACATATTCTAAGTACAATTTTTTTTCAGCGTTTTAACCAATTCGAGACAGCACTTATTTTTGGAGACCATCCACAGAATCCAAAACATTTTTTTGGTTTATATTTGCCATTTTTGATTTTTAAAAAAAATTTACAATAGAAATTAGTCACTTTGTAAACTCCCTTTGTACAAATAAGATGATTGCACGCCCGTGTGTGCAATATAAAATAAAACAAAAACACATTATTAAATTAACAACATTTATTTAAAAAATAGTCGGGTAACACGAAATCCTTATTTTAGGTTCATTAATGAAGAAAGGAATGTAATGAAATAAATAAAAATAAAAGGATATAAACATAAATTTTAAGAAGCAGTATAAGATAATGATTTTTTCTGGAAGGATTACCCTTACTTTTGTTATACAGAACGATAACCCTTGAAACAATCACCCAAACATAATCCAACATGAAACCAACATCAAATTTAATTTTTACCCACTTCTAGGATAATTTTTATTTTGTACCAGTCTTGTTCTAACGGCCGTTTCTTCCATACCAACTGATAATTTCAATCCAAGATCATTGCACATTGCAATTGGTCTCGAATGGGTTAAGGGATGGAGTCTGCTGCATGCGGTGTTACAATTTAAAAAACGTTCTTCAACAGGTTTCTCGACGTGGAGCACACAAAGTGGACACGAGGAGAAAGTTAATACAAAGCAAGTGAAACTTGCTCAGGAGACGCATTGCACCATCATTAAATATCTTCCACACATATACAAGTCAATGGGAAACATCAATTGGAATTTCATTAATTAATTTTAATTACATGTGCATTCTACACATATCAGTATTCTTGCAACTATTTACGTAACTAAGTTTCTTAAATCGCATACATAATTAGAAAACATTTTTCCTTCACTGCACCAGAGTAAACAATTCTTAGGGCCTGTTGGTCAGTTATTGTAAAAATTATCCTATTATACTATAATCCTAGATTAATCTTCACGACTGTATCAGATTTGAAAATCAGTAGGAAATCTTTATTTTGAAGGAGATAAGTCCTGGGTGATGGCCAAGATTAATATATAAAAATGTATGTGATGGTAATGGTATGATGACTATAAAGATGGTCCTGGTGTCTGTTGACAAAGAAATAAAAAATAGTAGAAAAACTATTTATTTGTAACCAATATTTCGTTCCTCTTTGCAGGGCTTCTTCGGGGCTGAATAATCTAGTAACTAATAATATCCTAATAAGTGGTGTAATAGTTTGTTTTTTATTATAGATTTTATCATATTTGATTTTTATTTTATTCACTATTAGTTTTACTGATTAATTTCTACTGATTAAGTTGTAATCAAACTTCTGAGAATGGAGTAAAACTCTATAACGTCGAGGTGTCGACTTTTTGTTAAAATGTTTTTCGAATAAAACATTTAATAAGGAAAATGAGTGGATTTTCAATTGCTATTACTTATACATATATATATTTTTTTTTTGTGTCTTTGTTTGTTTAACTTTTCTCTTATTATTATTACATATCGAGTTTGATTTTCTTTTTCTACCCTAATATGAGGATTCAATCCACTCATCTCTTTTCTCTCTTTTTTTTTTTTTACAGTTTTGAGGATTTTGAAAAGAAACTCTCACTTCTATTAGCTCCTAGTTGTGGTAAAGTCTCAGCAACCTCTTCCAGTTTATTAAGGTAATATTTTTTTTTTTTTTTTATTATCTTCATTGGAATTTACAACTGTATATAATTATACATTTAGTAAATTTGATGAATGTTATTACAGAGTGATACAGGCGTATAGAGTAACTGCCCATTGGTAGCACTCTAATGAAGTTTTACATTAGCAGGTCTCGTAGCCATCTTCTTTTCAGGCGCCTCGGAGGATTGTCAGGAATGGAAGAGGAAGCGAGGCTAGAAACAAGTGGGTTTGGATGGTTAGGTCGTTTATAATGGAATGAGTGATATGTGGTTCGGGCTAGATCGGTTACATGTGGAACATTAAGGTTTTAAGGTAATATAATGAGGTTTTTCAAATAACAAGTCTCAAAGAGAATTTAATTTTAAAACGATTTTGTACAAGTGGTTTTTCCAACCCGACCTGACCTCAATGTGTAATTCACAGAAGACCTTAATCATTTTTTTACGAGTTCAAATAATTTATCGGCAAGTTGGGCGGATTTTCTTATTTTTTATTTTTAGCTCTCCCTTGTACTTTTGGGCATTCCTGATGTACAAGGGGTTACCTTACGGGTTACCAACATATTCTTACCAGAATGACAAGGTCGAGTTAAAAAGTCGAAATAAAAACCAACTCAGGGTTGTTAATAAGGTTGCCTCTTAACACATAGAGTTGAATATCGAATGAATAATAAAGTTCTTAGAGAATTTAATTTTCCGTGAGAATCCACGACCAGTCTAGTATTCTCAAATGCCTGTCATGATGATTGATTCTCAATTGTGATGAAGAACTCAATTATGATGGAAAAACGTGACTCTCAAATGATTTTTTTTTTTAAGTTAAATCGATATTCTACAAGCTTTTCATGCAAATCTTCAAAAACTATAAAAATAGTTGCAGTTTGAGTTTTAGAATTTGAATCTCCACGAGAATCCTTCATTGAAAATACCCGTATCCATTAGAAATTTTAATGATTAGTGCATTGGATAAGTAATGGAAGGGGTCACCAAATCAACTTCCTCACATAAAGGACTTTCACTCACTATAACTAAAACCTACCCAAGTTTCATTCCGGAAGTATCAAAACACTAGAAAAAAAGAAGAGAGAGTCAATTTATATCATTATTATAATTTATACATAATGTAAGTTCACAGTTGAAAAATTGACGTTGTCTTATTCCTCTTAAAATTACAACGCACTAGCCATCTTCAAAAAACGAAATATTATTATACTATTTTTTGTTTTTCTAACACCTAAAAAACATCGGTCTGAGAGAAAATATGTGGGTTGCTTTCTTTCAATAATTGAAACTATCCAGTTTTCGAGACCAGACGAATTTACTAAAGACGTACTAAAACTTGAAAGGAAGATAGTATAAACTCAGAGATACAACGTTGTAAAAAATGTTTTTAAATGCATTTCTCTCTTGTTTGCGCTTATAGTAGGTGAATGTTAAAATTATTTCCAAAAAAATTAAACTTCGACTTAAACTTTAGCTAATATATATTAGAAAACTTCAATTAACTATACAAGTATATTAAATGAATATATATTTATTTTTTGTAGAAAACCCTTTTATTTTTATAATTACTTTTAAAGAAATACTTATCTAAACTAAATATAAGAAAAATTAAACTTGAGTGTAAAGAAACACATTACAATTACAAGTCATTTTCCCATGATTTCATTCTGTTATTTTCAGAATGAATCTGAACAATCAAAGAAATGAGAGAGAATCAATATCATAGGTCGTTTGGGAACGAGTTCCGTACGCTCAAGGTTTTCTTGTTTTTACAAAAGGCAACTATGACTTCTAATGACTTAATAAGCAGTAATTTTAATAATTACGCATGGAAATAATATACACTTTGTTTCTCAGCTATTATTTTAATAAAACAACCTATTCCTTCATGGGTTCAATTCATTTTCGAAACTGAGTCTTCTGTGGTAAAAATAGATAAAGAAAAACATATTCTTCAAAAACGAACAAAAGGAAAGAAAAAATATATAAATAAATAAATAAAAAGTTCTATATGTTAAACGTATGTTAAAAAGGTTTTGAGAAATGCCTACATGAAATAAGAGGCTCTGTCATCAAAAGGCGATGACGACAATTTAATAAACTCTGAACAATTAAGCCTCGAAAATTAATGATAATTATGGTCCGATAATTCACACATTTAAGAACAACTGAATTTTTATGACTCGTCAAGCTTTGAATCGTTTTTCTCGTATTCTCAAGCTTTGAAAATTGTATAACGTTTTATACATATTTTTATTCATAACTTTATAATTTGTTATTTCGTTTTATTATATTTTCTTTATGAGATATCAATTATCTCTCAACCAAAGCAAATTTGTATAACGTTATCTCCTAAAAATTGACTATCTGTAAAATTTAATCAACTTTTTTTAATTATTGAAAACATCTTTTTATTTTAATTAAATCTTGTTCATTAATAACTTTTAATATGTGGTTTCTATTGTAATTTTTCTTTAATATGTCCTATCTGTTGTAAGTACTATTGTATTATTAATTGTACTGAGTCTGTACTATTGTTTTTCAGCCTGATTGGTAAAAATGTTATTTGAATCTTAGATCTAATCGTTCAAAGTTGGTTCAATCTCGAAATTGGCCAACTTACTACCAATGCTTACATTAACTTCTTCAATTACAACAGGCTTTCTTGATATTTCAGTCTATTAACAACATTAAGCTCCACATTCAATAACTGCCAAAGAGCCGATGTTCGTATCTACCGACATAACAGTTTTACAGCTTTCAACTAAACAGACAGTTTACCAATCGTTATCATACTACCAGTTCTGGCTCAACAAAAAAAACTAATGAGGCGATTTTTTTAAAAGAAATAATAATAGCAGCATCAATTGTTATTTCAGAACTGGCACAGTAAATGATTCCCTGAAAGCCGATGGTACTGTACTATATGAGCTGATTTTTCTAAGTAAACAGGAAGTCAAGCAAATAACAATAGATCTTGCTACGGCTGGAAACAATTAAATTCACCCGTGAATATTCAACTAAGCCTCCGAGAATCGATTTGTCTTCATGGGTTTAATTTATATGCTGCATATGATATAGAGCAGTGATTCTCAAATTTTGTTCACGGAAGCCCTCATCCTATAAATAACTAAGGTAACTGACACTTGCATAAACATGACTATGAATTAAATAGGTTGTCCCCGAACTCTCTGAAACTATTTAGTAAATATTATTCCTTGGATCAAAACAACCATATTTCTTTTTTTTTTAAGGGTGTTCGTTGTTTACTAAAAACAGTTGAAATAAAAAAAAAGCTTCAAACTAGTTTGTTCGTTCAAGAATCTGCATAAAAATCATTAGATTTTGGAAACACGTTTCAATATGGCAGCTGAAAAACATGAGATTCGTTGTAATTTTAAACTTAATCTTTAATTATCTGAAAATGGAACGGAAGTTTTAAAATTTAATTTGACTTTACTCAATACCTCAATAATTGGTTAAAAAATAACTCAGATTTAGGACTTTGATGTTATAAAACACAGATTACTAGCCATTTACGACAACAATACCCCAATATTTTAGTTATTAATTAGTACAGAAAAAAAGACCCCCCTTCCAAAAAAAAAAAAATTGATACAATAATGAAACTTCGTTTATAGCTTAGTATAGTAGAAAAGACTGATATCTGCCCAAATTTCAGGGAGGCAACTATGAAGGACAAAATGGGAGATTGGATATTAAATTTGCGTAACACATATTGAGTAAGGAATCATATGTCATAGTTTTTATCTTTTTGAATTGAACGTGAACACTCACATGAAGATAGAGTCAATATTTTAAACATTGTGCACGATTTTAGGTGACTAACAGAAAAATTACAATACTTTGTTATATGATGTTATTTCAGTACAAATAAATAAATGATTGTACCTAGTACGAGGGATTTTGTCCTCAAGATTAGTAGGGAGTGGTATTCATCCTCTCCAATATTTTGAAAACCCAAAATATAGTAACAGTTGGGATATTATATATATTATGGGATATAGACTTTACTCACTATTATTTTAGAGGCTACTTCTAATACCGAAAATTCTGGTCAAACTTAAAGAGATCATTATGCCAAATATTATTTGTAAATGCTCTTTAATATGAGAAATTAATGCTAGGGATTAATTTTCCTAAAACTTTCTGGAGGAAAGGAAAGTTAAGTTAAGCTTTTGATAAATCCAGTTCTTGTTCCTTCTTCAAATGTATTTTGTACCAACATTTCTGTCTATTACTAAATTGATAGTACTTAAATTGTACTACTTCATTGACAGTAGATACTGTTAGTGAGTATATATTGTACAGATTGAAAGTGTTAATGAACCCATGTAATTTCCTACGTTTAAATACATGAAAAGAAATTACAAAAGTTAAGATTAATTAATTTTGGTTATGCTAATGTCTTTAATGATCGAGCGAATGATTTTCTAGTAAAAAATGGTAGCTGAATTTACAATGTGACAACAAAACATTATAATTAACAAAATATTGTGATTTTTTAGTTAGTCATCTAAAATCGGCAACAACTTTTAAAATGTTGGCTCTATCTTCATATGAGTGGTTTCGTTATATTAAAAAAAATAAAAACTATAAAATCTAATTCCCGAAAACTAATCATACTTTATTCAACTTATTTTGAACAAATTATTCTTATTATTAAATTATTATTATTCTTCAAATATCCTGCCCCATTTTGAGTCCTCCTCCCATCTTGTCCCCTCGAAATTTGGGCGAACTCAGCAGAACTCGGTTCTTACAACAACCAACAGGAAGTTATAATAATTTATATAATTATAAGTTATAATTAAACTTTCATTAATGTATACATTTTTTGTTTATTTTATACATTTTCCTGCAATAAATCTTTCTGTTAAGTGATATGTCAAATGGAAATATTGACAGCATCTGCTTCAATATTTTGAATATTTGAAAACTTACAATATACTTTCATACTTCAACTTTTATACTTCCCACAATTTTAGTACCATCTTTTTACCATTTGGCCATTATGCATGCATAAGAACATTGTTGAAGAGGAAACACATTCAAATTAATTTCTGATTCAAGGATTTTTTTTAAAAAGTTTTCAAGAGTAACATCACTCACCTCATTCTGTTGATATTGTTCTGGAGTAATGTACAAAATAAATTGAATGGCACTTTTTATAGAAAAAAATGTCATATCTTGTCACCATGACATATAGCCTATAAAAATAAAGAATATATTTTTAAATAAAAAAATGGGTAATTAATAAACCAAGATAATTCTGACATTTAATATAAAAAAATTGATTGGTAACAAATACTGTATGAAAATACATCAAGAAATATAATACATATCTGTTGGATTGTATAATAATACATCAATATATCACAGTTATTAAATTCAAATTCAATTGATACAATAATTTTATAGATGAAATTTAAAACCAAAACTATCTGCTACTTCATAATTTTTTCCAATATAAACTGTTGTACAATGGTTTTAAATACAATTAAATTTGTTATGATTAGTTTTTGCTTTCCTTATTGACTATTACCTCCAATAGAAACTTGTTATATAACAATTATAAAGAGGAAAATTTAGTTTTTCACAATTTTTGTAGGATAAAACTAAAATTTCAAATAATATAATTTTTTGTTTTTATCAAAAACTTAAATTTAAAGAACAAGAAGAATAACTATAGGTTATTTGTATTATAATTAGATTTTTGGAAGCATTATAATGTAACGGAAAGGAAGCTGTATATAAATTAACTAATAAATATTCGTAAATATAGTCTAAAATAACAGTAGAACTACAATTTCTTTGGTCTCATAATTAACATAAATTTTTGATAAAGTGTTTTTAGGAAGACAATGAACCAATACTGATAAAGCATAAAGCAATCAACTCAATACTCAAACATTTTACACAAAAAAGGTTTGATTTTATTTAGAATTGGGCTTATCCCTAAGATAAAACCATAGACAGTGGTTACTAAAAACCTTTTTTAAACAGATGTGCACCACTATTTACGCATCAACATGAAGTCCAGATATAAAGTATAGCAAAATGTCAACGGGCTAAGTTGTAAAAATGAATAAAGAGGAGCCTAATTTAATTATAATAGTAATAAGAATTAATATTAGTGACCAGAAATTTAACTAATTAATTAATATAAATTAACTTATCACCACATAGAATGTAAGCAGTTATAAGTGGAAAAGATGAAAACATTCAGGCAATACAAAATTAATTTTTTATGGAAAAGGAAATAGGAAAAAAGTTAGTTTATTTAATCAATAGTTTTTTGGATTATAATCTAATCTTTTTCTTAAGGATATCTTTCTTAAGGAGCAATTTTTTAGGATCACAGTGTACACAAGTTGATCACAAAGTGAAATTTTTATAGAATTTTGTAGCTAAAATCAAAATTATTTAAATAATTTAATATAAAATATTATAAGAGTTACTTTAAG
>NW_027105747.1:379884-416735 GCF_000696795.3 Halyomorpha halys
ATATACATATACATATATATATACAGATAAAGAATTTTGTGCTCTGTTCAGTTACTTTCTTCTGTTTTTGAAGTTCTACAAATAGCAACAAAAGCAATTAGTAAAGGACTAAATATACCTTTGATAACCTCGGATAATTGAGGTCCTACTGTATGTTATAAGAAAATATATATCTTATTCAGCTTTACTTTCCTTTTCTTCTGAAATAATTCATATATCTTAGTACCCTAATAATATTACAGAAGTACCATATAATTCTTGTCTGGCAAGCTTAATCACATTTAGCTAAACAGTAATTTTGTTTCAACCAACTTTTTACAATATACATATCTTTGGTACAATATTTAAATAAAAAAAAAATTACCACTTTAACTTGGGTAATTGGTATCTCTTGGTTAACATAAGATAATACATGTGTTTCAAAAGACTAGGCTGAATATAAAGGGCCATAATGTTTAATAAATAAATATTACAAAGATAAATAAAATTTATAATCTTAAATGAACAATCTGGTAATGGGATTAAAAGGAACTTCATATCTAAGAACAGTCTATTATTATAGAATGTTAGAAAAATAAATTAATCAACACTGAATCATGACTGCCTAAATACTAACTAATTTTTTTAACAAAATTATGACATATACACTAAACTACCCTAAAACATAGGGCTCCAATAATTGGAACTAAACATTGACATAATTTCACAAAATAAAACAATTAAAACTGCAGTTAAAGGTTCATCAGTGATCAGAAATCATATGGAAACATTGCCTGATATGGGACCACTCATTCATTACAATAGTTAATTCAAGTAATTGGATGATTCTTTAATTACTTTCAGTAGTGTAAGGGTCTGAAATGCCTATGAATAAACAACAACAGGATCACTTAGAGTGGTGTGTTAGGGTTTGGAGACCATTACAGATATCAACCTGATTTCAGTGTTCTGAAAATAAGTAATTAACCACCTAAGTAAGAGAAATAGATGTTGAATGTTAAGGACTTTTTCTAATATTCATAACAAATTATTCTATTAGGTAATTTTTTTGAAGTATCAGTTTATATTTTGGGTTCATAGACATTTTCTAATCAAGAATAAGTTTCCTTTCCACTTTTATATTCGACCAGTAAATCATTCCATTTCTTAGCTTTTTCAGTTCAAGCACCAGAATCACCAGAAAAACAGGACTAACCCCATCTATTGATTCAATTTAGGTCACTCATTGTAAAAATACAAAATAAGTATTTAAAATTGAAACATTTGTAATTGTAATTTAATTATTTTTAAAAAAAAAATTAGAGAAGCCACAAACTTTTGTATACATCAATTTACCCCTAAGGACATTATTGCTAAGTTAAATATAGGCAGTGGCCCAATATAGGCAACATTTCCTAAGATAATTAAAATTTATTTAAAAATCAGTTTTTTATGAAATCTTTTGCTATGAAGATAGCTTATTAAAATTTTTGCTAATAATAGTTTCTTCTGTGGAAACTCTGTTCTTTTTTGATGAATGGAAGGCTTTACTAATGATGTATATTAATAAAAAAAAATTAAAAATTAATCTTTTAAAAGGTTTTACTATCGTATAATCAAATTACAGGAGATTGACAACAATAATATATCTTTTGTGTTATAAGGAGTTGGTTAATAATACTTTAATTGTTTTATTTAATATATAAATAAAAAGAGGCGAATCTAAAAAAAATTTATGAATCTGGAGCTTCATATCTTTTCAGTTTTTTTTTTTTAATTTTAGTTATAAATGAACCATACATTATGGTTATTTGATAAAAAGATTATTTTCAATAATTAGGGAGATTCTGTAACAGCTTTTCAGCAGATTCTAGAACAAAATTCTGGCTATCCTATAAAAAAATTATCTTCATAAATAACTACACATAAATATTCAAAATATGCAATCTTCTTTGGTTATTATAAATAGAAGAATGGAATAGTGTTAGATTTACAAACAAACCAAAGCTGTTTCATTTTTTCTAAAACAGAAACAGCTTCGTAAAACTAATGAATGAAATTTTCTGATCATAAAAGAAGCGAAAACTTTCAGATCAAAAATCATGGCTTTTCTTGAACCATCCCAAGGAAATCCCATACCAATGCTGTAATTCCATGTTCTGAGGTTTTTGTTTTTCATTTTTAAAGTCATAAGAAGCATGAATTCTGAAATAAAAAAAATACATATATTTAATTTAAATAAACTCAAACGCATTATTAATGGAAGTAAACTAAAAATTTTGTCTTATTAGAAACTTAAACAATACCATTAGTAATTACCAAACAAAATAATAACAGTTTGACAAGTATCATATATATTTATCTTTCCCAACAGGTGGTTCACTGATGATGCCTGAGGGGTTCACAAGGTGTCAATAAAAAATTACCTTTTCAAAATTAAAATAAATTAACTGTAAAATATTTGTTGAGCCGTTAGCTTTTGATAAGAATCATTTCTTCACTGTCAACATTTCCATTTGAGATGTAACGTAAGGTACATCATAAGAGATCGGTAATTTTAATGCTGTAAAACATGGCACTTTAGCTACCTAACAAGGTTAATAAAAAAGTATATTTTTGCAACTTCGAAGTCCCAAATCTGAGATGGTTTTTAACTGATTTTTTAATAAAAGGAATCCAATAATGAAAAATTAAATTTTAAAACTTCCATTTTGTTATTTTTGTAAACACATCCATTTTTCAGACAATTGAGGTTAACATTCAAAATTCCATCAAATTTTAAGTTTTCAGCCACCATACTAAAATGGGTCTATAATATCAAATGATATTTTTTAACCTTTTTATAAATACACAAATTACACATTTTTACCAAATTAGAAGTTTTTACATTTTTTAGTTTTTAACTTTTGTTAATAAACAAAGATGACCCATGTTGTTTATAATAATAAACCATTTAAAGTTAAATATGTTTGTTTTGATACAAAGAATGATTTTTACTAAAGAGTTCCAGAAAGGATATAGGAGGGGATGAATACAAATGCAAAATAATAAGAATATATTTGACAGGAACTATTGGTTCTGTCAATCGAAGTTTCATTTTCATGTTAAGATTTAAAATAAATTAAAATTTAAAAATTAATTATATAGAGAAAGATTAAACTTCACCGTGAAAGTTTCAGAAGAGGAATAAAAAGGACAAGGTTATAGAAAATAATTGATAAGAAAAAAAATTGATTCGAAGCATCAAAAACTTGGCTAGAACTATTATTATAGGATAAAGAAAGGTTTAAAAACCTTTCCTAAGGTTTCATTTCTAATTTGTGATAACAAATGAAAAACAATGTTAAAAGATAAAATTAAATATATTCTTAAAATATAACTGACACAGGGTGTTTACAACAATCAACAGGTTCTCTAAATTTTAATTATAAGGCGAATTACGCACGTGGAACCACCAATTATAATCAAACTATTTTTGGTGATACTAGGTCAAAAAAATATTAGACACGTGTCTGAGTGTTCTTGCTAATGTGCCCAAAGAGCCGAGAAAAAAAGTTTACATAACTTTAGAAATATTTTATGTTAGTGTATGACACCTTTGCTCTAGATGTATCAACCAAGTAACAACCATTGTTATACACCAATCAATTTATTTTTTTGTGTTGAATAAGAAAAAAGATGTATAGTTTTTTGTTTCTTTTACTTTATTAAGTAAGTAATAATTTGTTTTGTTTTTTCACTCTGACTAATGTAGATAATCTCAGTTTGGGTTTACTATTTGTTATTAGCTATCTTCATAATAAGATGTATGGTTTTTGTTTCTTTTATTTTATTAAGTAATGTCGTTTCTGTTCTGCTTTTTTCACACGGACTAAGGTAGATAATCCCAGTTTGGGTTTACTGTTTGTTATTAGCTTGTATAAATGATTTTTAATTCACTATTTGGGTATTCTGGTTTGTTATTAGCTTATATAATAATCAAATAGTTTGCTGATTTTTATTATTATTGTTACAGTGATTGTTAAATTATATACTTTGCAGGTCAACTCTATTTGTATGGGGGTTGCCCCATAAGCAAATAAATAAATTATTATTATTATAAATGAGCTTAAGTGTATAAAACATTATAAAAACTCAAAGTCGTTTTCATAATTATAATCAATAGACCACAGGTGGCATGTGCTAACATAAAAAATGTCTAAAATTATGTAAAATATTTTTTTCTCGGCTCCTTGGGCTCATTAGCAAGAACTCTCGGACCCTTTTTGTACAGCCTTTTCTTGTTAGTTTTTTTCCTGTTTTCCTTGTCTGTAGACACCGTGCTGACAATATTTGTAATTAATTTACTAGGAATATATGCAAAACTAAAATATTTAAATTAATTAAAGAAAAATCCAAGTAAAACCTTACATAAATAAAACTTGTAAATAAGAAGCATATCCAGACATTAAATGCCACCAACCATGGAGCTGAGTAAATGGATCTAATACTCCAGGAATATTTATTCTTAATAATCTGAAATAAAGAAAATTTCGTAATGAATAAAATAATCTACAGAGTGTTCAAGTTTAAAAAGATAAAAGATCAGTTTCTATCAGTGAATATAAAATTTAATTTATGGCAATTCAAAGAAATAACTACTGTCCCTACCTAACCATCCCTTAATAGAACAAGGAGTTATAAAACAAATAAGAACATTAACAATAATTTCTATGAAAAAGTTTTATGTAATTAGTGAAACATTATCAAATCTTAGAGTAATGGGATAAAAATATTAATGAAATAATTTGGAAGTATCTCATTTTACATTTATATAATAAAAACAGAAATTAATGTTATTGACAGAAAGTAAAAATATATTTTAAAAATAAAATTATTCCATAACTGATAGAATGATCCGTTAGCCAAAACAATTGTTTGTATCAAAACCTAGAGAGAGCCAAAATTATTGCAATAAAAAATAAGCTTCCAAAATTTTTATACAGAACTTAGTAACAGCTGTCAAATTCTGCTGAAAAGGAGTAAAAAAGTCCCCAAGGATCCCTTCTTAGTAGTGGTTGGGGCTAAATTCAATTAAATGCTACTCTCTGGTAAATGCATGTTTTTCAATTTGACTATTAAACGTACACTAAGTTGTTCAGTCTAAGGCTATAGTGAATGTCACCCTTTCTTGAAACATCAGCTATAACATACACAAACTAAAAAAAAAGTCAAGTCTATAATTAAGCTATCAGATTTGAATTAAATCAAATAGTACAATACTTTTTGGTTAAGACACAAAATGTTAGCCTAAAAGGCAACACAAAAAATAACAACAATAAACACAATAATAATTTACTCATGTATGACTACAGGCTAATTCATTCCTTTGTTCATAATAGCTAGAGGAGGGTACACAGACCGGTAAAGTAGTGGGGGGGGGGGATCAGCTAACCGAATGCACCAGCAGCAACTACCTCTGAGACTCTGGAGTTATAAGATCGCTAGTGGTGTAAATGCTTGTCAGTGTGGAGTGACCCTCAACAAAAACTTTGAGGTCAACATCATTTGAAACAACATAATTTGATAAAGTAAGGGGTGAAACTGAACTAAACGGTTACAGAGGGCCAGTTACGCACAATGGTTCAAAAATGGCTGTGAGGAAGTCGAAGATGATAACCACGTAATGAACATTCAACAAGCCAAACTGATTAATTGGAAAAATTTTATTAGCAGATGTACTGTAACAGACTGGAGTGCTCTGCTGTTTGAAGGATCAAATCATACAAGAGATGATTGGGTTCTTCAACATGACAATGAACTTTCTTACACACATCGAAGTTTTAGCTAAGTTCAATGTGACAACACTAACACAGCCACCCTATAACCACAACCTAACTCCCAGCAACTTCTTCTAGTATCCCAGAATCAAAAGACCTACAAGAGAAGCAATTCAAAATGATTCCAGTGGTCAAGGCAGCTTCGATGAGATCCAGAGAGCCAACAAACAATCCTTTTTTTTAAAAGGATGGTCATGGGGTGCTGATGCCCATATTTCGAAGACTTCCAGTACATGGTACAAAAATTTTTAATAACTTTTTGGTTCTGAGAGCAGACTTAAAACTTTGTAAAGGTATCCTTTATATATTTCATTATGAATTAGGGAGTAAAAACTTGTTGCACCCAGGAAGATGTATAATAGTAATTTCTCTTTAGTTCTGTTTTGTTAATGTTAAAATTAAAACAATTATTGTATACCATTTACATACACCAAATGTTTTAAAAAACAAAATATAACATTAAATGAATAATACTTTGATGATACCATAGGATACTGAGCTCCTGACCACCAGCTCACTTGAACTCAAACTCATTAATTAATTTCATAGGTTCAGGACTTTTTTCTAACCATTGGCTTGTTGTTGGCCAGAATTATAAAAAATATTTAATAATATTCATTGGATAGAAATATTCTATAATTATTAAGAATAATTTCAGTTAAACATAGACCCGTTGGGTAAGAACGAATTAAAAAATATAAAATATGTAAATTTAAAAGAAATATTACCTTAAATTTTGACAAAAAACTTTGTCTAAATTCCAAAGAATAAATCCCAACAAATTTATTGAAGCAGAGATCAGAAATATTTTTTTACATGTTTTACATTCATTTATTTTCAGTAATCGTAAATCCAATCCAACGATCGTGAATACCAGAGCTCCATAGGAGATATGCTGAAAAAGTGGTTGAGGCCAAAGGAGATAAATAGTAGTGAAATTTACAGCAAACAATGTAAGGAAGATAAATAGTAGTCTATTTGAAATCCCGGTACCAAAAGAAGATTTTTGAACTTCTGACCTGAAAAATAAAATCGCTAATAAGATATAAGCATACAAAGACAAAGCCAGTATTTTGTTTTATATATAAAAAACATACAAGTAATAAATTAAAAAACAGATTCCCCAAATCATTGGGAGTTCATCAAATAGTTGCATCCCATACAATAAAGTCATATGAAAAGCCCATGAGCCCAGACCTACAACTAAAGGTAAAGTGAATCAATATTATGTAGTAACCAGAAGAATTTCAATTTTCAAACATTAAAAAAAATTATACTACTTTACTAAATTGTATGCTATTACTACACATGTCTATGTTATTAGCTTACATTATAAGTATAAATATTTTATAAATACTAAAATACATAGTATTTCATTTTGTATTATGAAAGAAGAAATAAACTTTGAGCTGCTATTTTAATTCAGATTTTTTAAATTCTAATGAACTTTACATAATTATAAATTATTTAATTATAATGAGAAATAAATAAAAAACAAAAGGAGGAATAAAAAAAAAAAATAAATTCTGGTTAAAACTCCAGTTTCATTCATCCTATTTAGCAAAACAGGAGTGGCAGTGCACAGCCTACTACGAAGTTTTTTCAAGAATATTTTACGAATGTTTATGTTAGGTTAGTTTACATTATTAACTGCGTTTCAAGAGGATACGTTTTCTTCTTCACCATGCTTAATTTTTCTTGTTTTGTACATAAAATTTAGGTTATGATACATGCCATTTTTTCAGATGCAGTTTTCATCATATTCATTTCTTTTTAGGATGTAATATCAATAGGCATTTAATGTACAGTAGGCCCCTTTGATCCACAACCTTCTAGGCAAGTAGGAGGAGTGAAACCATGTTTTATCAAATTCTTTTACAGAATAAATTATAACAAGATTAATTCCTAAAATTAATGTGTATCAATTAATCATAACAAGGTCAATACTTCCATGTACATGAAAGTATCAGTTATTGCCCGATTAGATACAATTATCATACTTTCAGCAGTAGGAAAAAATTTTCCATTTTTTTCAATATAATTTTTGATATATTTTTTTCTAGTGATAAAATTTTAAGCAGCCATTAAAAGTGAACTAAAGAAACAAATTTTTTAACTTAACTTTATCAAGCAAGAATTTATTTTTTAAATTATACAAAAATTAATAACAAATAAGTTATATAATATCGCAATAGCAGTAATAACTTAATAATAGCACATAGTGATACCTAAGCAATTGCGCTGAAAACATCAGAGCTTTTAGGATTCTTAACTTTCAGGTAATTGAATCATTTAATACATAAAAACTCCTACATGTATAATATATAACTGACATTGTATAAAGAAATTTGAAATTGAAAATATTTAACCATTGGTGAAGCTTCATTTTAACTATTTCTGTTTCGGCCAAAGAAAGAGTATTTTATCAACAATTATAAATTATAAAATATGAAAATAACAATTATAAAAAATTAATTAATCTACGAGATAAAGACATAATTTAATGTGAGGAAGGAATGAAAAGGAAAAATTATAAATATTAATGAAATAATTCTTTCAGAGTGAAGGTCAAAAAGAGAATATACTGCTAAATAGTCAACACTTGATAACTTAAGCATTATTAAGATCAGATTTACAAAAAAAAAAAAATAAATAAAAGAAAAGCACAATTATTGTTTATGACCAACCATTAAAACATTGGAAAATGAATTAGATTGTATATTCATATCAATTTATTTTTTTATACAAACATCTAATTTTATTTAAAAAATGTAGAACTTAATATCTGTCACACTGTCATAGTCCAGAATCGCAGGCCCAGTATTAACAACTGTTTTAATGATTGATGGTATAAACATATTCTTATAAGTTATTTTTAAAATATCAACACAGAATACAATTTGATATGAAGTTATAATTTTTAACTTACTTAAAATGGAGGAATGTAAATAAATAAACCTCCAATCTAATCCCTGCTTGATTACTTCCATTATACCCCAGAGAGGAAGTATAATCATTATTATATTAGTAACAGTATTAGCTAAAAAGATAAGATTATTAATAAATAAAAGAAAATCATCATACAATTTTGAAATTTTATTTAAACAATAATTAACGTCCTAGACTACTTCACTGATCCTTGGAGTTATTTTGAATAAAAATTAGATGATTGTCACAAAAACTCACTCATTTCTGCTATGTAATGACTGTAAACATAATTTTCTTCACACCAATCAATAGTAGCAGTAGGTTCGCCCCAAAAACCATAGTTAACAGGTGGCATCGCACAATAATAATTGAAAAAACTTAATATGAACCAAAATAGTGAATACAATATAACTCTGAGACCGAAGAACTCATCAAACACTGTAATCTATACAGTGAGCTAATAAGTGTTCTAAGAAAAAACTGGATGCGGCTTAGTCTGACAACAGATTAATAAAAGTTTATCACACAACTTCGTCAGTAGGTTCCAGTTCCAGATATTAGTAGGTTCCAGTTGTCCTGTTACAAATCAGTAAGCAGTTCAAGTTGACGGTTCTTTGGTAACTAGCGTTGGAGGGGATACAGATGTGGAGGCACGAGCAGGGTGGGGAGTTGTATTAGTACAAGAGCCCAAGAGGAGAAAAGAGGCAGTTATCTCACCCAAATATTTAATTACTTTAATGAAAACTATGAATAATTAATAGTCAAAATTGACGAGTCTGCCAAGTATAGATAGGGGAAATAAAAAATGGCGACTGTTTCAAAGCGATAAAAAAAACTAATTTTTCATTCGGAGCTCTATATCTTAAAAAGTAGGAACAACACAAGAAAACCTAAGAGAACGTCATTTAAAGAAGAGTGAATTTCCTAAAATATGAGCCCTAATAGAGTTATTTACGTTAAATAGTTTTCGAGATTTAGCTTTTTTAAAAAGCAACATTTCATAAAAATGTTGTATGGGACGTACTAAAAGATCAGTAGTTAGTGAATTTATTTTGAAAAATTTATATCTCAAAAACCATTTGACGAACAGATGTCTATTAGCACTCAAATTAAAGCTAGTTTAATGAGCTATAAAGTAGTTTATTATGTTTATCTTTGTAGGAGTAATAGTTTACATGAAATTTGCTAAAATAAATTGATTTATAGTGATTCGGACAAATTTTCATTTGCCAAATTTATATTCATATGTGAATATCATAAAAACTACTACCCCTACGAAGATAGGTGTCATAAACTACTTTATAGTAAGTTAAATTTCCTTTATTTTGAGTATTGGCAGACATGTGTGCGTCTTATGGATCTAGAGATATATTTTTTTCAACATTTTCTACGAACAACTTGAAATTAACATTTGTGAGTTTATTTTGTCAAATATCATAAAAACTACTACTCCTACAAAGATAAACATAATTAACTATTTTGTAGTAAATTTAACTAGCTTTAATTTGAGCGCTGGCAGATATTGGTACATCCAATGGTTTCTGAAATAAAGTTTTTCATAAATCAAATTTATTGTCCGAACAACAATAAATCAATTTATTTTAACAAATATCATGAAAACAACTATTCTTACGAAGGTAAAGATCATAAACTTCTTTATAGTCCATTAAACTAGCTTTAATATGAGTGCTAATAGACATCTGTACATCACGTATTTCCTGAGATATAGATTTCTCAAAATAAATTAAGGAACTACTAATCTTTCAGTAGATTTTTAAGATGTTTTACTTTTTAAAAAGCTATATCTCGAGAACCATTGGACGTAAATAGCTTTTTTAGGGCTAATATTTCATCAAATTTACTCTTCTTTAAATAATGTTCTCTTAGATTTTCTAGTGTTGTTGGTAGTTTTTAAGATATAGAACTCCGAATGAAAAATCAATGTTTTTTTTAAAGATTTTGAAACAGCCGCCATTTTTTAATCCCTCTACCTATCCTTGGCAGACTCATCAATTTTGTCTAGTAATTATACATAGTTTTCATTGAAGTAATCAAAAATTGGGGTGAGATAACTGCCTTTTTTTTCTTCCCGGCTCTTGTACTACTAATTGTCTCTTGTGATGTGACCCTGAAACGATTTATTTTATGTTGCATTATTTCTTGGGCGTGGCGGAAAATAATGTAATCAGTACTAATATTTTAGAGTGGATTTAAGGCAGGATAGAATGGAATTAATTATTAACATTTATCTGCTTCATTGGTAGTCAGTGTATTTTAACAATTGTGAATTGAACAATAAAGAAATAAAATTAAGGTGCATTTGAGGAGTACAAATGTGAATGAATTCTTAAAATTGCTATTAATCAAAAGACAAAGAAATATTTGAACATTATTACTTATTATATTTCTCTGAAATGTTTATTATTCAGTCCAAAGGAACTCTTTTCGTGTCCTTGGAAATAATTTTGTGTTCTAGTTATTAAGAATAAAATATGTGACAGGAAATATATTGAGTTTCAAATTTCCAGCTGAAGTTCTTATAAATTAGTAGATTTATAAGAACTTTTTGGTTGATTTGTACGATCTATTGGACCCACTACTTTCTGCAATTGACTTCCTATAATTGTATTTTATTTTAAATAAGTGTTTATAACTATTCAAATATTAAATAAAATAATGATTTTAATTTTGTCGTTTATTCCTGATGACACATTAAGTTGTTCCAAAAACAAATTCTCTAATCTGGAGGTCAAATATGTCCTTTTCTATGCTCATTACCAAAAATAGATTTCGCCTCAATTACCTTTAATTACATTATAATTAAACTTGGAATTACAATGCTTTATTTTAAAATTAAACTATTTAAAAAATAAAATCTAATAAAAATTAAATAAAATACTATAAGGTGATAAGATATTATGAACTTGCAGTTTCTGATTAATAATCTACATTTTTACCGCGGAACATAGGCTATCGTCAGCTCAACGAGTTTTCAGGGCTCAATGGACCACCTACTACTCAATATTTCATGTTTTATTTTCTGAATAGCTACATGTCACGGCAAACGCTATTACAGTTGACGAAAATCGTCAATAGAGCCTAGGATTACTAAATTGGTAGTACACCTGGTACTACTAGGTAAATTGGTAGTACCTGCACACCAGGCTCATCCTTCTCATTATGATGATTTCGAATTTTTTTAGTATTACATTGTATTTTGAGTTCAATAAATAGTTTCATAAGTTCCAAGCTAAATGTTTCTAATTTACACCTTTCTTTGCTATATTTTACTTAAAAGGTATAAATATTATTACATATATATTTCCTATTAATTGCTTTTATAATTTAAAAAAAAATTGATTTCCAGGGGGCACTATGTAATATTTTTCCTGGAAAGGGGGCGGTAGGACAAAAACGTTTGGGAACCACTGATATAAAGGGACCATAGTAGAGAAAGAAAGGATAGACCCCTGCTTGTGGTAATATCTTTGGAACACGTTCATTTCAAAATAAAAAATAAAGCTTTGTCATATGTGGCACTTTCCAAATAAAGCAGCAATATTACTAATTAATCTATACATAATTTCATAATAAACAATTTAAAAGATTAAATATTATAAAGTTAAAGGAGTGTCCGTTTTAAGTTTCTTCCTAGCAAGAGTGTAATAACATTATTACTAAATACTTTAGAACTTATTACACTAAACTACTTAATCATGACGATATTATTTAATGATAATTATTTAAGTAAAGTATTCATAATAACACAAAACTTGATAAAATTGTGTTCTCATCACTAATACTCGGCTAACATAACTTGAATAGAATGGACTAGATAAATGTTAAATGTTATAGTTTTAAAAAATATTTTACGTCTTAATCCTGTCATTTTGTGGTCAATGGCATGAGGATACATACTTGTATCCACAAAGGGCTTAAAAACTGTTACGCGGTTATTTACCAGTCCACCAAATAACTAATGTTACACAGTTCTACATTTAGTAACTGGGGAACCTAATACCAGAAAGTAACGACGTTGCCTCTGATAAACAATGATAACCTTCCCATAACACCATATTTTTCTGATTAGAGGTGTTTATTTGAAGACATTTTTTTATTGTTAATGTATACATATTATTTAAATTGAAGAGGAAAGTTTTGTTTCTTTGATTACAAAATGAACTGTTTTTTACGTTTGAACTGCGTTAAAAATATTAGTTCAGTCCTCTCCAACAATTATATTCAAGTTTGCCACTATGCTGCAAGGAAGGGCACAAGAGAAAAAATGAGGAAGAAAAAAGTAAAAGTTGAGGTAAAGAAAGTTGGTTTTATTCCTCATAATCTTCGAGATAAAGGGTAGGTATTTTATGTTATACTTAAATATTGCTACTTTCTAATTATTTTAGTTAGTAATGTTATAAGTCCTTAATAAAGGCCTAAATCAATAATTTATGGGAAGGAAAATGATTTAGTTCAAGAATCATTATTTTTTTCTGTACAATAAAAGATTTTGTTGATCCTTAGTTCATTAATTTAAAACAAAATTGTACATTGTACATTTTTGCTTGGTTTGGGCTTATGAAATTTAGTTATTTTATATTTTAGTAGTTTTAACCTATATTTTTGAAATTAATAATGTATGAATTATTATTAAGATTGTATCTGGAGTAACTTTTAATCAGTGACACGAATGATCTGTAATATAATCTGCTATAAGTCTGTCAAAACCTGTTTTTCTTTAATCCTATTAGCAAACAATTCAAAAGTAAATCAATTTGTCTTTATAGATCAAAAGGACCTGTTGTAACCAAAAGAACAAGTGATGATACGCGGAATTGGCCAGTTGATGATGTTTGGATTCAAATGTATTATAAATGGAGGGTATATAATTTTCAGGAAGCAGTTGAAGCTCATCGAGAAACTCACCATCCACAGATTTACAATGTACCTGATGCTCCTATTCATGCTTTTATTGAGTTGGACATGAGAGCTGCCAAAAAAGTAGGTCTCCTAATTAAATTTTGGTATTTTGTCTTAAAATTTATTATTGAAATAAATATTTTAATAGTTTAAATAATGTTTGCAGAACAAATTTATGAATTCTTTCACACGTGTTGCAAGATCACCACATCAGTTTGATCATGGAGAGGATAGGACTACTTTAGTGTTCTGCAAAACTCCTGAGGCTCGCATTGAAGCAGAGAGTGCTGGTGCTACTCTTATTGGTGATATTGACATCATTAAAAAAATTGAGGTTTGATTTTATAGAAGAATGATAAATAATGTAAGAGAAAATGTACAAAGGTATTAACTGATCCTGTAAATTTCGGGATTTCATAGTAAATGAAATAAGGAATAAAAATAATAATGTAGATATAACTCCTAATAGATAGAATATAACTCCTTCCTTCATGTCAGGGATGGCCAACTTTTCAGTACATAAGATCTACTTTTTCTTGAAAGTGTGTCACGATTGACTTACATAGGCGTAATATAAGGAGTGAGAAAAGGTGTGAAGTGCATACTATGTTTATACACTGTGTTTTTGTATAAGGTGCATTCCAGTGAGGTATGGGCAGATCAGTAAAATATATGTTTAAAACTATTTTTTTTTTTTAAATCACTTATTAAGTTTTTGAGATACAGGCTCATGAAGAAAATAAATTTCCAGACCCAACTTTTGATAGCAGTGTTCTGTACATGTGGTACGTAAAAAATTCAATTTTCTGACACTTGTTTGATGTAGATTTTTACTAACTTAAAATACAGTTTAATTTTTATCAACTTTAATGTATAAGTTGTATTATTTGTTCATAAATATGAAAAAATTGTTATGAGAATGCACTGTAAGGCTGATAATTTGATTTAAATATTTCACTTTTGCCTTTTTTTTTTGGCTAGGAAAATTTATCATGAAAAAATAATGACTTAGTTTTTGCTAATCTATCCATATTCTCTGAGTACACCTCATACTGAAATGAAGATATATGGCTTATCTTCATATTAATGTACCTATGTAAAAATAATAGCAATAATTATTTAAAGGGCCAAAAAACCCACGTCCAGGGGAATTAAAAGAACATGGATAATTATTAACAATATTAGTTCAAAGTAGCTTAAGATAAAGACAGATTTAGAATTTACTATGTTGCCTTAACATTAATGGAAAGACTAAATTTGCATGTCTCTAACCAAGGAATCATAATTAGGTGTATATCCTGACAAAGATAGTAGTAATTAGTCTTCAGTATGGGAATCAGTGAGGACAGAATGTTGTTTTGTCTTTGTTAGCTTCAAATATGAAATGCCGATTCGTAAACGTATGTACATCCGAAACAAGAATATATTTATGTTTATATTCACTACATTTGGTAATGCAGAAATATTTTTCTCAGTTGACATATTTCCAAAAAAAATTGTAATTGTCAATTGACATATTTCCTGGTTTGTAAGATTAAGTCAGTTTGTAAAGTTATGATTTAATTTTCTAGTGCCTTTTGATCCATATGAAATATGTCTTAATTTTTCGGCTAATGCGTTTCACACTTAAATATATTTTAAAAGGAAAATATATAAATTCCACAATTTCTTTAATTTTTTCAAATTCCTGGAATCTTACTTCAAAATATTTAATTACTTTTGGATTTCAGCAACGTATTTCTGGATTTTATAATTAATATTTTAATGTTTTTGTAGGTTATCCACCATATTTGGAAAATGATTCAGATTATTTTTTTACAGATCTTCTATTAGCAAAATAAATTTTGTTTTATATGTGTCTATGCAGCTGATCAGTTACTATTTTATTTTTACCTTGTAATTCTAAATTTAAATGACTTAATATTTAACTAAAATCGGTAAGAAATATTTAACCAAGTTTCATCATTTGAATTTTCACAGTTTCCATCTTGTTCGTGAAGAAAATCTATAATTTCAGGCATAAATCACGAAACCGCTGCAGAAATTTACCTTTGCCTATGCTTCTGACGGTATGTAGTAATAATTCAGGTTGGACTTCATTGAACTGCAGTATGAAGTGCAGTTTAAGGGAACTTCAAAACTCATGAATTGTGGCAATTATCTCCCTAACATTGAGAGAAATAATATCAATACTGCATATTAAGATCAAGGACAGTAATACCAGTAAATAAAAACTGATATAGATATATTCTAATTTATAAGAAGTATGTTTAAGTTACAATATATTTATTACGGTTTTCAATACTGACTTCTTAATTTAAATAGAATTATTGTTATTTCTTATAGATTTGTAATATTGTTCCTTATTCTTCTCTCATTTTAAAATGTAAGACATTTTAAACAGAAGAAAAATTGAAACTCAACGTGTTCACCAGGGATAAATAATATTGATTAATAATAATACTGTTTATTCAAAAGAAAAGAAGCTACCATATGACACTACCAAGTATTTAAGCTAACTGACTGTGTTCTTCGATGACTCGAGTCGTAATTGTTGTGTTCATGCATTGCGTCTGGTGACAAGTGTAACACATAATTCAATATATATTTCGCTTGGTGGGTGAAGATCACAATGTCAGGCTGTTTGTTTCTACAATCGCTCCAAAGTGGTACATGAAATTCCACTCCGAACATTGCGAATGATCAACGCTTGACCAAAATTGGTTTCACCTTGTTTGACTTGATGGCCACCCCTGCTGTATGTTATAAAATATTTACTATCTTACTTAACTAGTCAAATCACATATGCTGAAGAAATTATCAGAGACTACCAATGCGGTTTTAGGTGAAATCGTTCAACTATTGATCAAAATTTTTCTTTTATGGTAAATATTACAGTTCATCAGCTTTATGTTGATTTAAAAAATGCTTATGATACTATTGATAGGCAAAAACTGTATAATATTTTTATTGATTAGGGAATACCAAAAATCTTATTGAATCTAGTATGGATGTGCTTGACCGAAACGTATAATAAAGTTCAGATCAGTAATTATTATTCCGAAAAGTTAGAGTTCCATTAGGATTCAAAACAAGGCTATTCTCTTTCATCTGTCTTATTTAATTTAGCACTGTAATATGTTATTAGGAAGGTGAGGTATACCAAAAGGGGTGTAACTCTGGATAATAAAATGTCCATGCTTGGGTATACTGCTGTTTTGGTACTGTTAGGTGCAGATGAAGATACTATTAAACTAAATACAACTATGTGATAAAAGCCAGTGAGAAAAGAGCTCTCAAAATAATTACGGATAAAACTAAATATATGGGTAGCAGCAGAAACGGCAACAATTTATATATAGTTGAGGAAATATATTTGAATAGGTAGATAAGTTTAATATTTAGTGTTTATATTAACAAGAAAAAACAAAATTAATGAGAAAATAATGGTGTCATTAAAGGTGAATAAGATTGGTAGTATAAACATCGAACCTTCAGGTTCACTAAGTCTTTATTATTAATTTGTATAAGCGATATTAAGTAGTAAATGTTTTTCTTTCAGAAAGGTGACATTGTACTTCCGGATTTTCAGCACATATTAGCTCATCCTAATATTTTACCTGAGCTTACCAGCTTAAGAGGTCTTTTGAAAAGGAAGTTCCCAAATGTTAAGTCAGGTATAATGAAAATACTGTGTTGTTTATTAAAATGCTAGTTAAATAGTGAGCCTTCATTTCTTTTTACTCTTTCATTAGGCACTCTTGGGACCAATATTGGAGAAATGGTTACTACTTTTCGCAAAGGAATCCAATATACTGCTCTTCAAGATTCTAGTGTACCTGATTATGGCTTTGTTGATGCACATATCGGAAATGTTAGTACTATTATTTATCAACTACTTTTCTGCTAAAATTTACAAAAAATCAACTCAATATCAAAGTAATTTCCTATATTTCTTTTATATATTGTTGAACTTTGATACAATGAATCTGAATGTTTTGATTGTTAAGAAGTTTCATTTAAAGAGGTTTTTGTGTATAGAGTATATTTCTGTACATACAACTTCAGGTTTGAACCTGATTTTTAGGCAATGGTGGCAAGAGTACTAATAAAATTTTCATACTAATATCATTTAAGAAAATTCATATTTTTGATATTCTACCTCCTATCTTTGTAATTTTCAGAAATTTTAATTTTAATAGGTTTTATTTCTGGCTGATTCAGATCAACAAACAATCTGATTTATAATTTCTTCATTTTAGTAAAATTGTTGATATTGATTTTACTCTTGCATTGGTAAACAGAATATAAATTATTTGAGTCGAGTCATAAGTTACTTTCATTTTTTTATCAGACATTTATTTTGCTCTCATTAAATAACAAACTTATATTAATTTATTATGTATTCCCCACTATTATAAAATCTTCTCCCACCTTCCTGGCAGTTTATCAATTCCTTTCTTGTAAAATGTGGTTGGTTTGAACAGTTTCTGGCAGGCTGCTCGACTTACTCTTTAGAATTAAAGATTTTTCCATTCAAAAAACCTTCATTTCAGAGGTTTATAAAAACAGTTTAACGTAACATGAATTACATAAAACTTGAAAAAAGCCTTGTCTATATAGTTGTTAAAAACTAGAATAAAACTTGTTGTAATGGTATCTCATAGCGGATAGATACGAACAATAGATTCTACTTAGCTGCATTCTCAGTTAAGTAATTTTCGACTCCGAGTTATGATTCGACCTAATACATAACTCATCTCACTGGTTTAGATATTTTATCAAAATAAGTCGAATTGTTCTGAAGTTTGCTAGTAAAATTTTTACTTATCAAAAGCCTATCTACTATCTTGGAATCTAAAGGGAAAAATAATAATCATGCCTGCAACAAGGAAGAATACAGAAAGATTGAGGCAGTAATCTAGGACTTTCTAACACTAGTGAATCATTGCTACCGAATTCTGTATTACCACAAATTTAGGAAGTGATGGGAAGGACAGAAAAAAACATGTTTACACTGAAGTTAATAAAGACAAACCAGTTGTTTTACTTTAAGGAAAAAAGACATTTTAGTGTCAAATAAACACATCCATAGTGTTTTCCCCTTACTTGTCCATTTATGGCATACTGGATGGTTATCCTACAGGCTACAAACCTGTTCTACCCTGAGTGAGAAGGTCAAGATTCATTCTGTGGGTATGTTTGCTTTTGACTTGAGGTTGCTAAGGTAACACTGTAAACACCTTTGGCCACCATGTTCTCTATATGGCTGAAGTAAAAATAATGTCTGATTTTCGACCAAGAAAACAAGTTTAATAAAGGGTTTGAATACATTCCATTAATACTTTATATCAAAGAGATGTGAGATATGATCATTGAAAATTAAATTGTAGAAATGAATGTTCCAAATCTAATCTTAATTTTTTGGAGCAATACAAAAAATTAGTAGAACAGGACTTCTGTTCAATCCCATAGAGAACAATTCCAATGATGTCATTATGCATTATTGTTCTAAATAAGACGACAGATGTTTCAGATATGGTTTATTCTTAGATTGTGTTTTCATTTCCCAAAAATATTTAGCTTGATATTAATTGAATATGTTACTAATAATGTAAAGTTTATGTTTAAATTTTTTTAACTAACATGTCATTTTTCGTGATTTTATTGATGGATCCCTCTATTTCTAGTTAAATATGGAAGTCAATCACTTAGAAGAAAATTTCAAATGTTTACTAGAAGATATTAACATGATGAGACCCAAACGACCAGGCCCTTTTATAACTAGGTAATTATAAATATGTAAATGTTTTATATTAGCTGTATCCTTAGGTTGAATTGATGTTATTAAGTTCTTTTGATTTTGCAGAGCTTTGTTGACTTCTGCTCCATCAGTGGAAAGACTTAAAGTAGGTCTTGAGCCTTACCTTGCTGAGGACTTTGTAAAAGATGCTTATGAAAGTGATAGTGATGACGAATCAACAGAAAAAGCAAAAGCAAAAGCATTATAACAACTGTTAGCCTTAAATATAAATGAATAAAGTGTTTTTTTTTATTGTTTATTATTGTATTAATACATTATAACTCCTCAATGATTGTTAAAATGCTGACCTGTAAATCTTTCTATAGTGATTTTTCAACTATAAAATATTATGTCATGAAGATTTTATTTCTTTTGGTGTGAACTTTTTATTCTTTTTTTTTTTTTTTTAATATGAACCTAAATTATAAAATTATTTTTGAATATGGACTTTCCAATCTATTGGTTAGTACTTAATTAATACCCTCTCAAATTTTTGGGTTTTTGCTTCAAAATACTTAAAATACAAAATTTGAATTTAAAAAACCTATCTATTTGCCATCTGGTTTATCTAATACTTTGATATTTGGTACTAAAGTCCCAGATCGCTTAACAATATCCTCAAAACTTGTCATTACCATCCTCCTTTTCATTTTGGAAATAGCAATCGATCAGATGTTTTCTTTGGTCATTTATGAATATAGAGGAAAAATCCTTAGTATTTAGGTATCAATTTCTGAAAACTTTACCAAAAAAATAAAAAATAAAAATAGCAAACATACAGTGGACTTATTGAATTAAGTTTGATATGTTATTTTCAGTAATGAACATGAAATGATATCCTGACATTTCTCTGTAGTATCTGCAAATGACTAACCTATTCTAACTGTGGTGGGGGGAAACTCAAGTTTTTTATTTTGTGGGACTACCACTTAAAGGGAAAAAGTCAACGTCCCAGGCCAAATTTGAACCGGCACTGCCAGCAGTTCTCAGATTGCTTAAAAATGCACCTCAACCACCTGAGCAACTGACATCTTATATCCACATGTCATCCAACAATGATCGTGGTAACTTATTAACGTGTACCCTTCATTTCAAAATGGTGGTAGATTAGATGTTTTCTAAGGCCATTCTCAAGCCATTTATAAATAGGAATTTATAGAGGGAAAATATAAACTAGTTTTGATAAAATTCTTGTAAAAAAATTACAATAATCTCTTGAATGTGTAGAAACTTAACTTACATCTTCTTACTGTTTGTTAATTTTTTGTTTATAAAATAGGTTTCTGTGAAAAAAACAGGAAATATTGCTTGTATTTGGAATATTTTAATATCTTATATACTTTATTGAAGTTCATTTTATTTTTTACTTTTAAAGCTTTTATGACCTACCTGCAGTTCATCAATTATCCTTTATTGTGGATTAGGTCCTTCTTCATTTTATTTGTAGTTTCCCATTGATAACTGATCTCATCAAAGAGATTACTATTATGATTAGTAAAAGGAGTATAAGTTACATTTACTTGAGCTCATGTCTTCAATCTTGAATTCATACCATCATCACAATATGTGTTAAACACTCTATGTTACGTGACCAATTCCGGTCTATGTAGTACTATGACAGTGTTTGTTTCACGCTAGCAATAAATCTAACTTTGGTAACAGTTCAACTTGAATGATTCATTGATAAATATAACAAACAACAGTCAGAATAGAGAAACGATTAACAGGAAGTATAAAAGTTGTAAGTTGTGTATAAATTTGGTGTTGTTTGAATTTGAGATATAAAAAGATATATTTATAATTGTTTAAATATGTCTGAGAGACTTTTTATTTCCTTCAAATCCAACAATGCTCACTATTTTTATCATCAGAATGAAAAAAAATTTCTGTTTCAAATGGTACCATTGGACCAACACTTGAATTTGGTTGAAGTATACATAATAAAAGTTTCAAGTTGATCTAGGAGAATGTAGCTACCAGTTCACACTGTATGGTAAGTAAGAATGAATTAAATTTTTATATTTGTGAAAGATTTGTATTTAATGATTTTTTTTTGCTGAATTTGAAGTTAATTTTTTAATTTGAAATTTTTTATCAATTTTATTCCATTATTTTTTATATAATTAAGTTTTTTATTATTGAAAAATTGATTAAAATAAAATACCTACACATTAATACAAAAAAAAAATTGATATTTTTCTCTCTTAGGAATGTCTATAAATTTTCCTAGATCAACTTTTTATTACTTGTTTATACTTAGACCAAATTCAAATGTTTTGGTTTTGAAAGGACAGGTTTCCTTACATTCTGATGATAACAGTAAAGTATATATTTGCTGGATTTGAAGGCAATAACAGGTCTCTCAAATATATTTAAACAATTATAAATATATTGTCTTATATCTCAAATTGAAGTTGACTTAGTTAATTTTGGTTTGTGCCAGTTAGTATATTTTAGTATCCTTTTGATAGAAAAAAATTGAAGTTGATCAGGTAAGCACTCTATATGCTATGAAAGTTTTTCTCAGGTATTAGTGCTAAAAATGGGATTACAACATCAATTTGCAAATAATTCAAATTTTTGGTTGTTGACCTATGTTATTCATCTGTAATATTTATGTGAGATAAGTTGTCTTGTAGCAAATAGTAATAGCAATTTTTAAGAAAACAGGAATTCTTTCACAATCTTTATGTTTTTTAACTACATAATTATACGCAGAAGAAAAAATAATAAATGAGTGGAATGTAGGTCAGAGATTGATTAGAGCTGAGTGACATTAATGGGTTGTAAAGTAACATAAGATGGAAAAATCATGTCATGAAGTGGTATATATACTCCCTATATTGGCTTCTAAATTCAAATGGTAAAAATGTGGGGATTCAGCTTGATTCTACTATTTACTTTTTTATCTACAGAAGCGATTCCTCAGAATGTAAGTTAATGAGAATTTTTGTATTTCTCTCAATATTTTCATTTTATGTTTTTCAAACGGTTTACTGTTGTCATATCTCAAAGCTGTTACATCTAGTTATTAACTTTATGATAGTCGTGTTATAAACTTAGTTATGTTGCATTGAGATATTCTGCATTTATTGATTATTCTAAATAATATCACCAAAAGGTGAAGTTTGCCTTATAATGGAATATCCTCAGGTAGGTAGATAGTATAACAGTCCTTGGAAGTAAACTGGATTACAAAGGAATTTGATAAGATCTAGGTTCATAGTAACAGAAGCGTTATAAATTGGTTCTCAGGTAGAAAGAAGAATATTGCTTGGCATCAATTTTTTTAACATATTAGCTCTGTAATGAAGTTGAGAAATGATCATTTTACTGAACTACTTTACAAAAACATGAATATAACCCGTTTCACTCCTTATAAGTACCAATATTCCAAAATCTATAAACAAAGTTAACTGTTCTCTTTGTCTCTCTGAAAGGCAGGTGAGGCAGAAGGTTGAATTATGACAACTAATTGGTTTCTGGGATTAAAGTTACCCAATTTTGTGCCTCATCTGCCTATATAGCTGGACCCTATGGCTTCTTCCTCAATATCTCAAGTTCTGTAGAATGTCTAAACTAAAACTTGGTTAAGGTTTTTAAAGAAAATTAACTTTATAAGAGTTGCCATTTTTTACAACCTTTGGGATAATTCAAGTGGTTTTAATTATTTTGTATGTTTAAGGTTATCCAACAAAATTGCACAGTTGTATGCAAGTCAAAAGATGATGATTGGTATGACTGGTATGACTGGTATTACTACTCTTCAGAAGACTATGATTTCGATAAGACTACTAATTGTACAGTAATATGTACTATTCCTCCAAATACACCCCCATCAACAACTACACCCCCACCCACAACTACACCCCCATCTACAACTACACTTTCTACAACTACACCTGGTTCAACTTCAACTACACCAGCTTTAACTTCAACTACACCTGCTTCAACTTCAACTACACCAGCTTCAACTTCAACTACACCTGCTTCAGCTTCAACTTGAACTTCAAAAGCTAAGAAGTAGTATTATATATAAAAACTCATGTTTCTATCTATACCGTATCAGTTCTTTTCTTCTTTTTTTTTTTTTTCTAAATTTATGCCCACTATTTCATGTTTGTCAAATACTGACATCCTCTGTATTTTAGAAAATTAGTTTTGTGTAATGCATTGTCATTTGATAATGCAAAGAAATGTTTTATGATTTTTAATCTCATTTTTAATAAATATTTATGTATCTGTAGTAAATGAATTTTAAATACATATTTTTAAGTACATTGATGTATATTAATGAGTACCATAATTTTAAACTGGTTATATATTAGCCTTTGTAGAAATTATTTTCCTAAAAATCACTTTTAATTATCATAATGAATCAAAAGGTATTATACATATTGTTAAATGAAAGCTACTTATCATAACAATAATGAATAGAAATAACAAACATTTTTTAAAATGTAAAGTGCAGTTAAGTGTTGAGGTTTGATTGTAACATCTTTAAGAATGATAATTAGATTGTTAAATTATTATCTTGTTTAAATACTATGTAACTTTAGGAATTTAAAATGTTTTAATATCATTCCTGTTTTACTCTGTTAACACCCCATTTTTTTTTAGATTCTCTTTGTCTTTTGAAAATTTTGATGAAGGTGTGTTTTAACTCTATTCTGCTCCTGAGAAGGCATTTTACCTAAATAGTATGTAAATTTTTGGTATAATTAAAGTTTCCATACTATTCATGATTTACTTTATATAAATTTCTTATCTTCAGTGTCTTGTGATTAAATTGAACTGTATGACAACAATGACTAAAATCTCGAGTTCTGTTACAAAACACAATTTGAATTTTAGATTGAACACACTAATAGCGATAACACTTTTTACTTCTGTCACATAGTTTTTGGGCACTACGTGTCCCATTCATAAAATGGTCTCTAATATACCATCACAAAGGAACTTTTCATGCTAAAAGGTGATCAGAATACATTTGAAGTAAGCAAAAATCATGTGTTCTCCTTCGTTCCCTTCTTTGACCTCTTCACTTGGTTCCAGGATGTGAAATAGAATGTAATATGTCTGAGTTTTTTTATTGATTGGCTCTTCCTAGAATGCAACAGAATCAATACTGATAAGACTTAAATTTTGTATATTAAATAATTTCATGGTATTTAAGGATATTTTTATGTATATGCTAATCTTTTTTTTTTGTGTATGTGCGGCTTCTTTTGAGTTTAATGATGAAAAATTGTTGATTTGTTTTTCCCTAAGCACTCCCAAGCCTCAATGGAAATTTTTAGGGGGCTTGAGAGTGACCAGGATGGCAATGGTAAGAAAATTATTTCATTTCCTTTCAATATTCACTATTAAGACCCCTTAACTTTGACATGTGGGATTCTCAATTGGTAATTCAGGACTCTGATGTTTGTGAAATCAATAAATGAGGTGACATTAATCATCTTCAATACCCTAAATTTCATAAAAAACAGAAGAATGGAACTGTCATGTCTCATCTAAACTGAACTGAAATAGTAATTGATGCAATCTCTATTTGCCAGTACCGTGTTTACTCTTGTTATTTTTTTCCTTAAAGCCATGAGAGTGTTTTCCAGTCATGGCAAAGCCACTGGAGTATAAAATGGGGCTAAGGAAATAGGATAGTGCAGAGATGAAAATGAGGTCCCATCCAGATATTAAACTTAATAGTTTAATGTATTTTAAAACTTTCATGCAACTGCTAGATACTTAAGGCAGTCAAATTGAGGCAGATTCAGGTCAAAGTGTAATGTCATAACACCATAATGGTACAATTAAAAAATTTGCATCTGCCAATGAATACCTGCTGGGTAATCATTCCAGAAAAAAAACACAATTTTGGATATCAAAATGGTGTTATTTCATAATAAATGAAACTTTTTGCATTGAAATCAGAAGTTCGAAAAAATGTGTCGATTTTTTTAATGATTTTTTACTGTTATGATTAGTGACATGATACACACATGTGGAAAATCTACCCATTGATAGAACTCCGATAAAATTTCTAGAGGAGAATATCTCGAGGCTATTTTCTTTTCAGATACCTAGAAGGATTATTAGGTAATGAAAGAGAAGCCAGGTTAGAAACAAGTGGGTTTGGGTGGTTGGGAAGTTTATCATGGAAGGATAGGTATCTGATTCTGGCCAAATTGGCAACATATGGGACATGGAGGTCCTCATGGAGGACTTCATTTGTGACAAAGTAAGCAGCATTAAGGATTTTGGGCTATAAGGGTGGATTCGGGAGGGAATTTGATGGTTTAGTGGAGCCCCAAAGTTCAACTCCGTAGGTCCAAATGGTGCTTATAATAGCCATGTAGATCAGTCTTTTGTGATGGATTGGAAGTTTAGACCGTTTACCTAGTAAATGTTGTAATAAGTGGAGTCGACGAGCAGTTTCCTATCTTTTCAGTCATGTATGAGAATTCCATGCTAGTCGTTTGTCCAGATGTAGTCCCAAGTAACGGGTATGTTCGACAGGAAAGAGTGGGGTATTATTAAAGGATACTGTGGGGCAGGAAGTCAAGGGTTTACGACGAAGGGTAAGTGTGATTTGGTGAGATTTATTGGAGTTTATTTTAATCCTCCAGTTTTGGCACCATTCTTCAAGGGTGGTCATGTGAGATTGGAGAGTTTGGGATACAATGGAAGGATCAAATCACTCCTTTTCCAACGGCATTTTTCTGTGAGGTGCGGGGCAAACACATCAGGATTCAAGCAACTAAAATAGGCACTCCCTCAAGGAGCAGTACTGAGTCCAATACTATTTAATATTGTGATTAACGTCATATATGCATTGATGGAAAACTCACCTGGTACAGAAGCGTTGATGTATGACGACTTGATAACCAGGGAGACTAGCAGTAAAATTGGTTCTCTTGAACAGTGGACCAACGATACCTTAAAGGTTCTGAGGCGCAGGGCAGAAGAAAATGAAATGATTATCAAAACGCAAAAGACAGTATTCCAACTGTTTAACCTTTCTACAAAGCAGCATGAGCTTCGAGTGAATTTTGATAATCAGGCTATTGGCAGTTTTGACTCATGAAGCGAAATATCTAGGACTAGTCCTAGATGATAAGCTAACCTGGGCTAAGCAATGTAAGCATGCTGCAGATAAAGGAGAATTAAGATTGCGACTAATGAAAAGAATCACAGCCATAAAATGGAAAGTAACCGCTGAGGTTTTAAGACATGCTTATATGTCATGGAATATGGCTCCGGTATTTTGGTTACATGTACCAATTCAGTGCTGAAGCGTCTTGATCTAGTTCAGAATAAGGTATTAAGGATTATTACCGGTGCGGCTAAATCAACACCTATTCTAGCCATGCAACTGTAAGCAGAGATCGAGTCCCTAAAAGACAGGCCGGTTTAGGTATGTCAGTGATTACTGGGCCAACACTGTTGGTGACTTAAAACGCAACTCACACTTATTGAGATAACAAAATCCATCATCACAAGTGTAGGCCTGAACTTTGAAATAAGAGAGCCTCTGCCTGATTTAGCTAGACAAAGCGTTTGGACGTGTCCATATGCTATAGAGCTGAATCTAATAATGCCCATTAACAAATCCATGACTCCAGCCGAAGACCTAAGGACTTTGGCATTGGCCACTATACTCGAGCGCTATCCGGAGCCAGAATGGATCCCCATATCGATACACCGACGGGTCAGCCACAGGACAGGTGGCTTTAGCAGCCTTTTCCAACTTTCAGCTCCTGCTGGAGCAAACGCCACCAATTTTTATGGAGAGGTAGCTGCTATTATTTAGGCTTTAAAAAAGCTGACTGACTCCAGCGAAAAGAAGATAGTTCTGCTGACGGATTCGAGGGCAGCACTGCTGGCAATAGCATCTTGACAGCCTTCGGCTAAGGATGGAATTCTCGTATGCTGGAAAACTAAAGAAAGTAAAAGAGAAATACTTACAGTATTGGTGATGCAATTCCAGCCCATTTCGGTATACATGGAAATGAGGAGGCAGATCGGTTATGAGCTAGCCAACCGCAGCCGCTTCTTCCTATTACCATGGACATGGCGAAAGAAATGGCCCGAAGAGCTATCTCTGAAAGAGCAGAGAAAAGAAGTAGAGGAGAATGTAGGGACAAGAACTGGGCTGCATTACTAGACCCTAAAACGCGTCCTCCGTTGACTTTGATTAGAGCGGTGGCAGTGGCTTCAGGTTGGACATGACTATCTACGTCACTACCTGAAGAGGATAGGAGTGGCTGAGTCTTCCGAATGCGTCCTGTTTGGAAACGATGAGATGACCGCCGAGGACATATTTCCATGTACGGAAACGGCAAACTTAATTTCAGACCTAAATGACGTAAATAAAGTTGAAGTATACTGGGCTGTACGAAATAAAATGACAGAAATGCCTCCAATGGCGTAGGAAAAAAAATTCAATTGGAGTCAGAACTAAATAATTATATACAGCATCCTTAACAATGACATAATTTAGTATGGAACGTATTATTCTTGTGCTATGCATAGATAAAGATTTCTTTTCTAAATTATATTACAATTGCTTTTATTGACAAAACGCAAAAATGTACAAAGACAAAGTTCAAGGAAATCTGGTTTCAAAATATTCAACTGGTACGTTTAGTTAGTATACAATACTCGTTATAAGGCAGGAAAATTGTTAAAAAATATAAAATTTCCCAACAGAAACCATATTTCCCTAAACCTTTCCCTCTACCAGAAAATGTAGAAAAACCTAACCTCCGACGTTAACACTGGAGATCATTTTTTACAGTTAACAAAATACTATGTTTCTCTATAATTTTGTTTAAAGTAAGCTCTAAAATCTTTAATTTATCATCTTTTTGGAGTTTCGTTTATTTCTATTTTTCTTTATCGGCTTCCGAACGGACTATAGGTTTGTAGGTCAGGAGTGAACCTATCGAAAAGAAATCTAATTTAAACATAATGAGAAAGTTACTACAAAGTACTTAAAGGAATGTAAAAGAGATCTTTCTCCGAAGTATGGAGAGAGAAAGATGTGATCAAGAAATGCGTCACATGTTTCTTCATCTATTGAACCTTGTTTCGAAACATATGGAGGACTGCGAGATCGCAGTTACTGGGCGTAGATACAAGAAGGGAGAAAACAGGCAATTTAATTAACATCAAGACATATCACACCTTAGTGTACCCTGTTAGATATATTGGCAAGAATCTTAAAAATGTTTGAAAGCAAGGTTGGAGAAGAGCAGTATTCAGCAGTAAGAGAAGCAAACAGTATCTGATTTTCACCATGCGCTGAATGCCAGAAATCTGTGTGGAGAAAGGCAAGAGGTATCGATGGGCTGAACATTGAAATCTTCATAACGAATTATGGGGTAGTAGTTAACTCTCTCTGTTCATTCCGTCATTAGTAAGGAGCTCTCATAGTACTTCGTTAGTTAATACAAGGCCTTTGATTGTGTTAGGAAATAAAATATGGCTAGTGTTCGAGTGAAGAAAAATTTAGCTAAAAGACTTAATGTAATAATTGGGACTCTGCAATAGCAATTTGATTAAAACTATATAAACTAAAACTGATAAATAATTTGATCGGAGGTTGATCACAAGATATAACTTCTATTTTTGTATATCTATCACTTCCAGATGAATTGCTTCGTCTTGATATCCATCTGAAGTTAAAGATATTTTATCTCTTTAAAATTGATATTTTATTAGCTTCTTCACGGTAATTTATTTTCCTCAAAAGTTACTCTATGTATTTGTTCTTCTTTGTTTCTTTGAGTAAGCAGAAATTCGTCTTTAATTTTAAACATAAAAAAAATAAATACAATCTGTACTGCTACAACCCACGAAGGGTCAGGGGTATAATAGTGGTAATATAATTGGAGTATATTATCGTGGTAATATAATTGAACTCTGTGAAAAATGCTACATAAACAGGTATGAACTAATATGTAAACGTGTACATGTAAAGCTGGAAAAAAAGAGATTTAGAATTCATTGTTCATTCATACCTAAAGTAGGTATTCCAGGCTGTTGAATGACTTTAAGGACTGGCAATGACTTCCTCTCATTTCCCATCCCCTAGGACCTCTTCCAAATCCTCCCACTACCCCCTCACTCCCATCAACCCCATCATCCTTCTTCATCCCCTCCTCGTTTCCATCCATTACGTAGCCCACTCCACTTCTTTGCTTCCCAATGACACCATTTCTCCTTCTGTCCGGACCACACGATCCACCACTCCTATACCATTCTCCACTTCACAAGAATAGTCAGGGCGTGGTGGACCGTTCATGAATTAGGAATGCTCTATGTTGGCTGACGAGTATATCGGAAAAATAGGCGTTGATGATTATTATATTCAATATAATAAAAAAGGAAGGCCTAAGTAAAATAATTCTCCAAATTAATAATGATTTTGTATGTAACAGTATCAGTCATACAATGAAATAATTCTGTTAAAATAACCTTTATTCACTAAGCTTTCATTGAAACCTTCTAATAAGCCTCGACTGGACCAAGTACGAAACTTTGTTCATAATAAAAAAAAGTATGTTTGACGAGATAGTATTTGGTCTTTTGGAACTTATTGCTAGTAGAGGAATTAGTGTGGCTGAGAAATATGGAAACCATTGTTTTAGACCACAGCATTCTGAGAGATAATAAAGAGGAGATATTATGAAAATGGATTGTATTGAGTGTTTTCAAGCAGCTAAGAAATAAAGAAGAGTGATAATTGTTTCTTAAAACTAAAAATTTGTATTAGGTCGCGTGATTCGACAAATACTATTTAAATTTTTGTAAAATGGATGATTAAAAACTTATTACATTAGCCAGTCTAAAATTGATCACTGTTTAATGAGAGTTCAAGTTACCATAAATAACAGATTTTTTTTTCTAAGGCTTCGAAAATTTTCAAAATAATTAAACGAAAAGAATTGATAAGGATTTTTTTTTTAATAGCAATGGTACAAATGGAAATGAATGTTAAAGAGACCAGAGGAAGGAGGTGGAGACGCGAAGAGGTGGATGACTACAACCCTTATGGAGAGGAGGGAGGTAGCGCTGTGGTCAGTCTTTGGCCGGACGTCAGAGGATGTATACCCTAGAGAGGCTTCTCTTCGTGGCGGTCGTCATCCCGATCTTCGGAGAGTCGAGGAACCTCTTTACGATAGCCAGGTGTGACTCAATGTGTCATCAGGTATTTATGTACATCTTTATATAGTTTCGTTATAGTAGACTTCTGTTAATTCGACTGAGGACCATTGATTATGGATATGATGTTTCTTTACTATTTGTTGATGTGAGAAAACCATTGCATAAATGTCGCTAAAAACCCTCAAACAATTTTTTTGATGTTTATTATCAAGTATTTTTTGTTTCGATTGGTGATTTTGTCATTTAATACAATAACTGCAACAATAAAACATTTCAAAAAACCCAATAATTATTTTTATTAAATGTCTTTATTTAGATTAATGCACATGTAGATAGTGATATAAAGCTTCTTTATTGACATTTTACCTATATTTGACGGAGGTTTCTTGTTTAAACTTTGTTTTTTTTGTATATGAGAGGAAGTTTTGAATACCTAATCGAAAAGAAAGTTGAAATAAAACAGAATAAAAAAAAAGTTACAAAACATAAAAATCATTGTTTATGTTTATTAGAAGTAAATATCGTTAAGAATTTTTAAATATAGACTGTTTATTAAATGCTGTCATATACATGTTTAAAAATTTTTTTTTCAATGAAAGAGGTTTAAAAAAAAATTAAGATAAACAAAAAAAAAAACGGTGCAAAACATGAAAACAATTGTAAATATTTACTAAGAGAACGAGAAATTCCTAAATATTGCTACGTGTTGTTAAGTATAGATTATGTTTGTTAAATGCTGCGATATAAATAAATGTATTAATGTTGATTGAATAATTAATATATATATATACACACGCGCAATTACATGTATGGTGCTGTTTCTCCATGTAACTCAACTGTAAACATTCCTTATTATTATAAAAGATATTAGACTACTAAGTAATTAAATTTTACTAGGGCACTAATGGGTCATTAATTACCAAATCCTAGGAATCGAAGTATGACAAAAAATTTGACTCATTGACATATTTTTAGGGGTTATTTTTTTGGTATTATATATTATATATATATTATCAAACATTACCGTTACATCACAATTTTTCTCATAGGGATCAGTTTTAAAGAATAAACAATTGAAGTGAAAGTGAAATTAACATATTTTCTAGAAAAATCAGTTGCTGTCTGTTTAATATCGGAGCAAAAGGGCCAGTGTATTTTAAAATAGCTACGGGGAATCATCCATTGTTTGTAGTAATGAAAAGTGGCATGGAAGATCTAAAAAGTTTATGATTTGTTTCGATTGTTAAAAAACCTGGCAAGATGCGGGCATCACATAAACTTCACCCTAAATACGCCCCCAAATTTCTTTTTTATTGGTGGTTTCGTGTCGAAGCTATCGTCACTTTTGTGATTTTTAAAAAAAAAATCTGAAGACCAGGGATTGTGAAAATTGTAAACAAACAGTTTTATTTTTCTGTTACTTCAAAAATTCGTTTTTTAGGATTTCTCGTGGTGGATGTAATGGTTATAAATTTTGTTCCACCCAAGAGTGCTACAGTTTAACAAAACATAACGAAACTGTAAAGCAATCGGGAATGATCGAACGATCTCGGCTTTTCTTCTTTATGTATGACGTTGTTCAATATTTTGTATTTATGTGTTGTTTATTATTTCTCATGATGAGAATTTTTTTTTTTCAAATAAACAAAGTTATAGGTATTTTAGAGGAATATTTTTTTACAATTCATTTAAGCCTTATAAGTGTATTTTAATGAGGGTAAGACCTAGGTGATACTAAAGACCATGTAGTTCTACATTGGTATGGCGAGTTTAATAAATATCGAGGGAGCCATTATCGATAAAATCTAAAAGAGAGCAAATCGATTATACAAAGTAATACTTTCGATTGATCGATTTTATCGAAAAACTTTCACATTCTAAAAATGAATTTCAGTTCTATACGACTCTTAGTTTTTTAGCTAGGCTGTTGACACAAACAGATCATTTTACGAGGCTTGTTGAGGCTTCCGCCAACAACTCAAATTCGAAATTTTGTACGTTCGCAGTTCTTCCCATTTCAGTATAATCCATATATATGTAAGTGAAAGTAACCGTAGTTAAATCGAGTAAGATTTAAAAAAAGACTAAAATTGAAAATCGGCATGAAAGTATTTTCTATTGAAGATAAAGACTGAAAACCAAAACGTTTGAGTCGTTTATGTGAAAATCATATAAAATATGAAAAATCTATTCTTTCGGTCAGTCGATTTTATAGATAATGTTGCTGTCACATCACATGCATATATCTGATATGCATATCGTTTTTGCGCTAGGTTGTTCACACATAGACCATTTTGGGCGAATCTGTTTTTTCGACTAAATGGACCGATTGACTAAATTTTCGTCGGAAACTAAAATTTAAAATTTTGTACGATTGCAGCACTTTCCCTTACAATGTACTCCATGCATATTTAAGTTAAAGCAAAAACCTGGAAATATCTGAGGTTCAAAAAATAAATCTCTGGTATGTCCATTCTTACTATTGCTATTTTTTGTAATTAATTTTTGCAACGAGTGACTAAATAAAAAATTTTAAATGATGATGATTATGATAATTTTAAATTCATTCCTTTATGTAGCCGTAGTACTTATCGCCAAAGAAGCAATCATGTTAACCTGAATGGGCGTTGATTCGGATCTCCAAGTTGGGTCCTGATCCTCCCTCGCACCTGGGTGGAGAACTTCAAAAACTGAAATATAAAAAAAAAAGACGAAAATTTAAAATTATATTACAAGTTTCTATAAAATAACTATAATAATTATTATTCAACTTTAATTAAAGATTATATAAGGATAGGCCTCCACAAGCGCTTGACTTCTCTCCTTATTTATAAGTGGGGGACATACCAGGTATGCTAAAAGGTTTCAAAAATTTTCTTAAAACATTTTAAAGAAACAATAAAAAATATTAAAAGATTAGTAATAAATTTTCTAAAATTTTTATATTTAATAAAACAAAAAAAAAATTAAATTACAGAAAATCTTTCTCTGGCTCCTGAGAGCCTTTCAGCGATGAGTCTTAGTCCAACGCTTCCATTGGTCCGTTTTCGTGATCATTTTATATCATTATTTTATCTGGACAATGATTTTTCCACAGTTTCTTTCTGTCATTCTAGTCCTTCGGTATATTGCATGTTTGTAGTTCTGGGTGTATTGCTTTACTGTTTAAGTTCCATGAAATATTTTGCTATATCTCTCGGAGTCAACACGCATGATGAACTAGTGCAGTTGACAATTTAAAAAAAATTAAATTAATAGAGAAATTAAACACACAAATAAAGAACAATAAATATATATAAGGGGAAAATAATTTTCAGGGGTGTCGAGAAACTACCCTTTGGTAGCACTCTAATGACGTTTTACAGTAGCAGGTCTCGTGGCCATTTTCGTTTCAGGCGCCTCGGAGGATTGTCAGGAATGGAAGAGGAACCAAGGTTATAAACTAATGGGTTTGGATGGTTAGGGAGTTTGAAATAGAAGCAATGATATCTGGTTCGGGCTAGATCGGTTACATAGGGAACATTAAGGTCTTTATGTATGATTTTATTTGTGACAAAGTAAGGAGCATTGAGGATTTTACGAAAGATTTTGGATTGCAAGGATTGGATGCGAGAGGAATTCGAAGGTTTAGTGGAGGCCCAAGTCTCAACTCCTCATGTCCAGATTAGCCTTATTAAAGTCATATAGACCAGTCTTTTGTAATGAATTGAAAGTTTAGACCGTTTGTCCATTAAGTGCTGTAATAGTCGAAATCAACGTGAAGCTTCCAGTCTTTTCAGTCTTGTGTGAGGATTCCAGGCTAGGAAAAAATAATAAGTAATAAAAAAATATCATATATAATTTAAGCACATAATTCAAAAATGTTTATAATATGATTATTTATACTAATAGGCTTTAAAAAAAATATTCTTTACTAATATTAAGTGTGCTGTGTATGAGGCAACCTAGTGAGGTTAGGCAGCACAAATTTTTTAATGAAGTGTTTTATAAACACTTTGGAATTAATTTGATGGCACCATTAAACTCCTTATTTCTGATTAAGCGGCTATTGGGTGATGCGCAAAGTTGGCCTTCCTAATACTTATGTTAACTTCATAGTCGATCCTTCCATCTCTATGGAAATGTTAACATGTGCCTAAATTCTCAAGAGATTATCAGTTAGAAAATTTTCCATACAGTTATTCAATCTACTTGTCAACTGATTTTTGTAAGTTCTTTTTAGAGTTAGCTAGACTATCTGTGCAAAGCATAACTTGGGGTGATGATGGATCCAGTTTCTATACCTTATGAGAGTTTTTCTATGGAAAATTTTTAGTATTGCGTCCATAAAAGCAATGAGCAATAATGGATTTAGACTTTCCTCCTATTTGACTCTTGCTTGGAAGTAAGAATGCTGGAATTATTTTCCACTAAGGCGTACGACTCCTTCCTATGCAGGCATCATTGCTAAAATGAGATTTGTGGAAATATTTTCATAGTTCCTGTACTTTCAGTAACGAGTTAAATATTACTTTTGGATCTGAGGAAGCAAAATAAATATTCGCTATTCTCTCATATCTCTTTGCAGCAACTATTCTGAGGGAGGATACACAATCTTGTGTTTGCTTACCTGATCTGAAAGCTACCTGTTCTTCGAAGTCCTTTTGCATGAGTTCCTGTTCGGTTTTATTCACGTGGGTACAGCCATATAACGCGATGATTTTCAAATTAAATTTGTTATCCTTCTTTGTGTATAAGTAGAGTAACATTTATTCTCAATCTTGAGATATCTTTTTCTTATCTCAAGTCTTTTGAAGTACCCCTTGAAGTGCCTTTATATTTTCTTCACTTACATTCTTCATAAGTTCAAGAATTATACTATCCCTTTCAAAATTATACGAATAGTTTTCATAATTATAAAACAAAATATAATAGAAATTATTATAAATAGAAGAAAACAGTGAATATAATTGTCCTTAAATCCTATCGTGAAAACTTATTAAATAAAACAAAAATTGACAATTTTAACACTTGATAGATTTTTTTTTCTTTTTCATGAACCTTTTGCGCATTCCCTTTAATACAACAGTAGGAAATTCTAAACCATTAAAGCTTCGAAAATCTTGATAATGTTGCAAAACCGCATAACTCCTATAGCGAATTTATTAAACAGATAATCGATTTTCAAACTGTATTTATTATTACGGAAATGATATTTTTTATGCTCTGTAAGAGATCGAATGTAATCCAAGTGCATACAAAAGGTTATTGACTTGGTTCTGGGAAATTATTGAAAACATTGCTGACATTGTTGCTCAGTTTCCTGGAATCATATTCATACCAAAAGCTATGCGTAAATAAATAATTTTTTTACGAACAGTTTACTGGAACTAAGTATGAAAATAAGAAGAAAGCATCTTCTCTATTGACGCTTATCCAAGTGTTCTCAGTGTAAAGGAAAATTCCAGGCTGGAAAGTTGAGCATTTAAAAAGAACTTTGAAATTTAAACAGCTATTTTTTGGTTTACTACTAAATAAAATTTTTCTCTTATTGATTTTTCATATATTTTATTCAATAGAAACATATTTACAAAACAAAAAAAAAAATAAATACTATCATCTCCATACTGTAATCTCTCTTATCAGTTCTAACTTTTTATTTATTTAATTACGTGGCGTTGCTAAACGACTTTTTTCCGATAGTTACGAAAAAGAAAAAGAATATTACCGACAACAGCGCTCATTTTCTGCAATGAATTCATTAATAGATAAGAACTACTTAATGCGCACTAGGCATTAAAGGTAATGATTTGTTTGAATTATGTCTCTACTATATCTTAAAAATTTTTATTTTGCATGAGGAATAGCTCTAAATAAAAAAAAATAACATTTAATACAAAAATAAGTATATTTGTAATGAGAAAGAGACAAATATCATTAATCAATTACAAAATGACAAAAGCAAAATTATAAAAGAGGCAGAAATTATTGTCGGAATATGATTGAAAACCTCTCGGGATTGAAAACCTATAGTCTCTCAAAAAACTGTAAATAATAAATGAGCTAAGTTTAGGCCTTATAAGGATGAAAAAAAATATAACATAATGTATGTCAAAGATGCACATCTCAGATCAAGGGTCCATATCATAATAAACTAATAACATTATTTTTGTAGTTTGTTTTAGGTACAATCTCTCTCTCTCTCTCTCTCTCTCTCTCTCTCTCTCTCTCTCTCTCTCTCTCTCTCTCTCTCT
>NW_027105747.1:416972-431031 GCF_000696795.3 Halyomorpha halys
TTATTTGTTAATTTAGTTATTTACTAACGTATGATTTATCTCTCATTTTATCTTAATGGCTATCTAATCCCACACTGCACTCCCAAACTGCGGTGCACATGCATAGTATTTAGATAAGGACAGTATATTAGTTGCAAGTCGAGAAACGACACCGGCTTCTCAGAATCGAATGCAGCAAAATACCGGCGTTAATACGCCTACTCAAGCTGTTTCTGATATTCTGTCCATTACTGATAATTTCTCTGATCAAAACATCCGCATATGGCAGTATTTTAAATGTTCTTTTCATAATTATAGTAAGTAGCTATAATAAAGATTCGCACAGAGGTGTATTTGTTTCAAAAAACTTTTTAAAAAGAGTTTAATACAGTCTATCAAATGGAAATGCATGAAGAAACTACATGTGCTACTTTTCAAAGAGTATATAGATTTAAAAATAAGTCATCACAATCTGATTCGTGGTTTTCATAATCCTGTCCTTCGTGATTCATATCACGTCATACAAATTAAATGTCTTCAGAAAGCAGATTTCTGAAGAAAATGGTTTACTCTTATAACGTAAACTAATTCTGATTGATAAAAAAGATTATAAAAGCTTATATAATATGTTTCGAATGCAATTACTCTAATTTTATGTTTTAATGTGTTAATTTCTAGCTTTATCAGCTTATTCTGAGAGCTCCATTGTTGTAAATAAAAAAAATGTGAAATAATAACACATTGGATGCACCTCACTTTACGTTGTACAACGGTTTAACAATATGTTAATCCCGAAATTCACATCTTATTGTGTCGTAGAATCAATGAACCTGTGAATCATGCTTATAACTATCGCGGTCATTCGTGAAGCTGCTTCAGGATCAGTATAAAATCTTTCAGATGTATTTTCATCATTAGTGTTCACAAGCACTTCCAACTGTTTGTTTGATAAAAGGTCCATTTAATTTTTAAACACAAAATTGAATTTTCTCTTTTTTCTCTTTTTTTATTTCTTTTTCTTCAACTCTTAGCGCTTGCCATTTTTAAATAGGTTAGTTATTCGACAGATGCAATAATTATTTAAACAATTCAATTCTAGCATGAAGAATTGATTGTTCGATTCTAAGGGTTCCCGGATTAATTTACTTTGCTTTGCTCAAACTATACTACTATAATCTCTAGATCCTAAGACGTTTATATACCCTCATGGTGGAAAATGGCCAAAGTCTACACTTAGGGATTTTATTTTTATTTCCCGAAGACAAAGCCGTCCAGAACTTTATACTTCTTGTCGGTGTTTATAAAATATAAAAGTTATTTCTTTAATGATTTTGGATAGGTCTTTATTTCGCTTATTATTTTGTTACATTTTAAAAATACTGCTTTACTCTGCGTAGAGCGGTCTTATAGAGATTTTAGAAAGCGTTTCGTAGGCTTACTTCAGTAATTTAATTGCCCAAATTTGAAACGTACTATGTACTCGAAATGTAACCAATGTACTCGAAATTCCTATAATAAAACAATAAAATCGAATTTTTGAGAAACTGTTTATTATTATTCATAATGCATTTTCTAATATTGCCAATAATTTTTGCTTAAGTTGGGACTTATTATATTATATTATGTATTGGGACTTAGGTTTGTTAATTGCATTTTAATAGATCAAATTACCTTCTTGACGTTTTTTCAACTCTAGAAACTTTTTCTCCTAAAATAAATTATGTCCATCTAAATTCTCATTCCCGGGATTTTGGAATAAGGTTACATAATGATAATAAAATAAAATAATGCATATGCAAAACTAGCAGAAATTTAAAAGTATTATAAGTTTAAACACATCGTGAACGAAATAGGAGAAAAAAGGGAAACATTTTTATGTAAAGTCGTTTTAAGAAAACACTGAACTTAATTTTGATAAAGAAATAATAACTTTACTGTAATATCCGCTGTAATAGTAATTGGTCAACTAACAGTTGAAGTTGTATTTTATTTTATTTAATATTCCCTTCCATTGTACTTAAATAACATACTGTTCCACAGATTGTTGGTGATATAACAACAATGAAAGTACGGAGGCGAGATATGATGTGCAAATATTTTCCAAAAAATTAAAAATTTGGAAGTAAGCCAGAGATATTTTTTGTGTGAATATAAATGTATTCCGGCTTTTCTGGACTTAAGCATACAAAGTTTCTTAGAGGAGAGAACTATTTATTAGTCTAAAATCATTCATTTTCTAAAGATTTGCTGATTGTGAACATTTTTAAGAAAAAATAATATTCCTTTCCTTTACTTGTATATTGAACATATAGTAAGAGGAATTATTGAGGCCGTGAAAAGTTTATAATCCAAATTTTCAACGGAAATGAAAGTTTTAATGCCTCATAAATTTAAATATCCTAAATAAATAACATAAATAAAGTCTTGTAAAATAATATCTGTGTCCATGTGTCTCTGTAAATTCGACTTCCCAGAAGTGTTATTTTATATAAATTTTCGATTTTCTCAAAAATAGCAAAAGCGCTTTTTAATTGAATTCTCATATAATGTAGAATTTAGTGGTCTTTAATATTAGCTAGGTCTTGTTCTCATTAAAATAGTCTGAGAGAGATTTAATGTCGAATTTTCAAAAAAGCTCCCCTTAATTTTGTTTATGTGACATAATCTTAATTATACAATAATGATTTCAATTAACCATTCCTCAATGCTAGCAGTAATGTCAAATGGATAAATATGAACTATGAAAGAAATGAATAAATAAATAAAGTCAAAATTAATCTTCTCATTTCATCTTTTAACTTTTTTAATATCATAATGACCTGAAAAAAAAAAAAATGAAAATCTGTACAGCTACAGGCCATGAAGGTTCAGAGGTAATGAAGTACTGTTACTAGACCAACGGTTGTGCAAGGAGGTGATATGGTCAGAATCAAGCTCAACCGCCAGATTTTTACCCAATTAAAGGCTTCCAATTTAATAATAGTTTTTAGTTATCTATTAAATTTTTTTAAATAATTTATTTATTGTTATTTACAACTGTATAAAAATATATAAAACAAGTAAATTTGCTGTAGTTGATATAATGACACAATACAAACATGTGGAAAATCTACCCATTAATAGAACTCCATTTATCAATTAATAAAAATATAGGAAGGGAGAGTATTTATATTGTGAATAAAGAAAATTTGTTTTTCAAAACAAGCAAGGAATAATTTAAACTCAAAGTAGTGTGTTAAGCCAATGTTGTATATGCCCACAGTACCAGATTAAAAAAAAATTAACTTTTATATTGGGCTTAGAGCTCGTTATGTCCACTTAAAACACTTTCAGCCTGGAAAACCCTCGAACCAGTAGGGTATATACAACAGCTATCCGTTTTATCAATTTCATCAGCATGATATTATGTTCATTTATTTATGAAATCATTTTACAAAAAAGTAATTTTTTATCTAAGGAACATTATCTTGATATGAACATGAAAGACGAAACAATTAATAAACGAAAGTAACGAAACGAGTACGATTTTAAATATCGCTTAGTTAGAATTTATTTTGTTAATAAAGTGCGTTACTTTATTAATAAATAATTTATTTTTATTGCTGGGAAGGACTCCAGAAATGTTTGTGTCAGGCTTGACATGACTGCACCGGTGCGTTGCAGTGTAGTATTCTAAGGTCGTGCCTTTCTGTAAATTTAAAATTACTTGTTTCATCTTTATTCCACATTTCCTCTTTCCGATATACTAATATAAAAAACAATCTACTAGATCTCGTTTTCGTTTAGAACTTTGATCCTGGATTAGGTAAATACGAGGGATATAATATAATAATTAATTTTAAATCACTCATCATGGGATATTCTTCTTTTTCGTATTAGAAGGAAAAAATGCAAAACAATTTGTTTTTAAATTATTAAAATTAAAATATAAATTATAAAATCTATTATATAAAAAACTATGTTTTGTGAAAACATGCTTATGTTTAATAATTAGATAAATACTTATTTTAAAATCAGTAGTTATTGTTGCAGAAATTACCTTTCCTAAGAACTAATTAATTTTTTTTCTCCCTGAATTAATTTTCTTAATTTCCTTTTTTGAATTCAAAGCTGAAATCATTTACCCGGATTAAACTTAACATATAAATAAATAAATATTAAACATCTCAACTAATAAATATTTTGATATCATCAACGTTTTGTAAAAGAATCGCTAAAACAACTTCCTGGAAAGCATCTAAAAAAAAATTGTTTTAATGAAAATTGATAATATGTTTATATTTTCGAGAGATTGGTTGTATCCTAATGGTAATCCTCATAGTTGAACTAATTAGTATTTATAAAATTTCCAGTGAAAAGATAAAAAACTTAAAATACTCATTTTGTTTTTCATATTGTGTAATATGAAGCACTAGTATATAGGCCACTAAACAATTTTTAAAAAAAAATTGATATCATTTAGCAGCACGGTAATTTTGTGCCTACATTTGATTTCTGAAATTCAAATTTTTTTTTAAAGATTACAGCAAAATCCTTCTGTGTGATTTTAACAATCAATATGCTGGAAGACAAAAATTACTCTATCTTAGAATCACCAAGTTTTTTATCACAACTATTATTTTTTTAAATTCTTGTTCAATAAATATTAAGCAGTTTGCGAACAATGGTCTTTCGTGTATAATATTTGTTTGTTTTTTTATTTTTAAAAATTTTCATCTAACTTCTATACCCCTAACTTGTACTCAACAGCTCGCTTTCTATAAGATAAAGGCGGTTGTAGGTGTTCAAAAGTTTTATTGAAATACAAAGAAAGTTTTAAGACAACGTAATGTGTATTTTAATTAGTGTGTGTATATTATTTGAAATATCTAGGAGGAGAATACAGGGACTTCCCTTGCGAGGAATAGAGGAGGAAAACTAAAAAATTTGGGAAATTAATCATTTAGAAACCTGATACAAAATGTTAGTAAGACATTTTACTCAATACCTCAGAAGTTGAAAATTGGAATTATATAGATAAAATATAAAACATATTTAGCGTCATCATTCGGTACAGTTTAGTAACAAGTCAAAATATGAAACAGTTAACATAGAACAGTTGTATGTTATATTAATAATGATACTATCAGATTATTTCATTATTATTCAGATGAAATATATCATTCTTCCAAAAATGATTTATCAATTTGAATCAGATCAAAATTGTTTTTTGTAAAAACGCCCTTGCTTGTTTGAACGTCGTTCATTTTATTTTGTTAATCTAAGATGGCCTAAGCTTCATCACTATTTTATTATTGTTTTATAACGTTTCGGCTAACAAGCCATCTTGAGGTACTATCTGTAAGGATTCATAACTATCCTACTGAAATACATGACAAAAAATAAAATAAAAGTGTGACTAAAGGTATTATTTAACATTTCAGTGCTTGAATCTATACTTTTTAATTATTGCTGTCTGTTATGCTTTCGTTAATAATTATAATTTAAAATTATCAATTCGATATTAATATAATCGATTAATTAGGTATGAAATATTATTAAAATAACTCTTAGAAGATGCATAATGTATTAATGAAATTATTTTACCTCTATGCTATGTGGCGTAATATAGTAAAATTATAAACAATAAGGTTCATCATAAAAGTTAAATTATGGTTATTGTAATTATGTCATTATTAAGAACAACTATTTTAAATTATTATTAATATGTGGCTGGTTTGTTAGGCCGAAATGTTGTAAAAGAATAATAGGATTGTGGTGGATTAGTTTAGCTCATCATAATTTAATTAATACCTGCCTTCACCTAAAATCAACTAATGATTAAATTACTTATTTTGTTATTTTTTTTAAAGGATTGTGAAACAAGCATGGTGCACATCCTTTATAGAGTGGGTACTATTAATTGTGGGAATGCCTGACAGTTGAGAGTGAGCCTTACAAAATCACCTCCTTGTCCACCCGTTGGTCTAGAAACATTACTATCTCTATACGTTCTTAACCCAAGACTCTTCACAGGTTTTAATTTTTGTAAAAACTAAGTACCTCATGAAACTGACTATTAATGTCGGCGGGACATTCTTGGAGATGCATTTTCCCCTATGAAAAAGTTTATGGAGCCATATAGCTATCAGAAGACATTGCCGACGCTATAAACTATCGCCATGGACTACACTACATTATCGCCAGCTAAGATATACAATGGGGCGGGCTTGAGATTATTGCCGACTCCAGTGCCAACTCTACTAATGGCCGTTGCAATAGGAGAACCGCTCGCTTTGAAGTGCAATGATTGCAAGCACTCCTGGCATCTCCCGGCTAATTGCGCATTAAAGTGCAAAATCGCAATTAATGATACACCTATAATGGCTCGGCCACTTGATAATTAAATAATTCTCGGCGAGGGGGATGCTTAACAAATGAGCGAGGACGCCCAGTCGAAGAAGTATTTAATGGACACGGCTGTGTGAAATGTCATCTCGCTTCGACCGCCTCCTCAAATGTCGGGGTTTATTCCAGGAACTCGTAAGTGTGTAGTATAGTGTATAGTGAATGTCGTACGATCCTGCACTGATGGGGTAGGGCAGTTCCTACCAGAGCTCTTCAGCGTATTATGAAGGAGTCAGAGGCGCTCCTAAGATTTCATAGTCATTTACTTAAAAATAACGCATACAAAAAATTAAATAAATAATTAGGGTTTAATTATTATCGTTATTTATTGTGTAGTATTATAGTGTGCCACATACTTGTAGACATTAGTAATAGAGCGAGAGAACTAATTCAATCCATATTTACAGAGATATATAGATTAAATAATATATAGAAAAAATAAAACAATATTAAAGCAAAAAAAAAAATTAAATACACTTACTCCTGTTTACTATATTTACTTACAGCCTGGGAGACTCCGAATTGACCTAGTTCCGTTACTGAAGAATAAAGAAGAATTTCAGAATTTCCCGGCGGTTCCTCTCAGCCGCGTTACTAGTACTGAAAGCCAGTGGAGGCTGAGGTTGGGCGCTAGTCGCATTCGTTTAGCACTTGAGTTTGCCAGAACTCTAATATAATGATTTACAATAGGTCTCTGGACCATTGCGGTTTTAATCTATGGGGAGGATTGTATGGGTGAAGCTAGGGATTAAATAAACTCTGCGACAAATAGGGTGCTAAGGTTATAATGTAGGTTATTGGTTACATAGTATGGAGCATGGACTTTTTTTAAAAGGACTTTGGATAAAATATGTCCGATGCTAGAATTTTCAGCTGTCCTCATAGTTCCAGTCCATAATTCCAGACATGTTTTTGTCTCGTAAAGAAATATTTTGTTATCTAGCGAAAGCTGTAATTTTCCACTTATCTTGTCCAAATCGTCGGTTAAGCTCTTGCAAAATTAATGAGATTTAATTTATACTGGCAACTTCTTCTAAATGTGAATAAATATAATTTATTTTATTATTATTCCGAGTGTTTCCATCAGACTATCAACGTTTCATTCAGGGTATAGTATTTGTGTCATGTTAAAATAGATGACAAAATTACTCTTTTATATATTGTATTCTTTGTCCCCTCCCATATAATGCCACAAGACAACCAATTAATTTATTAATAAATTTATTTCGTTTAAGGAGGGTACGAAAAAAAACTCAAGTGCCGGTTCTTATGGTGTATGTTTTAGAAGGCCAGGAGATGAAATGAAGCCAAAGGAACATACTTTCCTCATTCATCGATGCGAGCCAAATAATGACAGGCAACAATACTTTGATTTACTCAAGGTTGAGATGACGATCATCGAGTGGTCAAAAATTTTTCTAAAAAATTTAAGATTATTATTATATACACAGAATAAACCAAACTTTTTTTTTCAGAAAAATAATTCTGTTAATATGAAATTTCAGAACGAAATAAGGCAAAGTTTAATTTGTAATTTCACACTTCGTTATTATATTATAAGCTTTAAAAGCCAAATTTATAGCAATCTGATTTAACTAATACAATAATTTGGCTAAAAAATCTACTATTATTAGTCCCTTAATGTGGATTCATCAACAAATCAACGGAGTGAGATAGACCAGTGCATAACAAGCGTGAACAGAGCTTTCTTCTCTCTGTAAAGAAATTTGAAATCCTGAAAAACCTTTAAAAATCTGAAACAAAGGGTGTACCATGCAATGATGAAGCCTGCTCTGATATACGGCTGCGAGATCTGGGATTTAGCAGGCACCCTAGGAAGCAAAATCGAGAGATTTGAACATAAAATCCTCAGTACAATTTCAGGAGCAATCTGAGATCAGAGCCTTAACACATAGAGGAGAACTAACAGCCAACTGTTTACAGAGACTGATTAATCAGTATTTCATGACCTGAAGGCAAGAAAGTGATGATGAGCGGGCATATGACTCGAAGCAATCCATCAGGACGCCTCTACTCAGCAATGAATGCCATGTTGGCAAAAGACCGCGTGGCAGGACAAAAACAAATAAATAGACAGAATCAACAAAGGTGCGAAAGAGCTGCATGCAGCAAACTGGAAAGCACTATTCCATGATAGGCAGGCGTGGAGAACGCTGGTTCGGGTGGCCAAAGAGGATTCATGTTTTACATGATTAGTCAAAATCTTTTGTTTTTCTGAACCTTACGTTCTATAAATTTTAGCTCATATACCTTTCTAGAATATGTGAAACGTACCTGAATCTTCAAATGCAGCTGGTTCCTTCAACAGAGAATTTTTATCATTAAACCAGCTTCTTTAATAACATCATAATATTACGTTGGCATAGGGTTTACTTATTCAGACTAATAGAGGTGAACCTAAATGAAGCGTTTAAAACAATGAACAAGTATATAATAAAATAATCATGTATGATGGCCTAAGTAAAACTTTGTACCAAAAATATAGTTGAATTTACAAGTACATATTCGGGTGATTGTTCTACGAGTACTAACTTCTACATCACTAGATTAATTTTCCTAATAAAATAAAAAAAAAAAATTAAATGAAATTATTAAAAAGTGAATTACAAAGGAATTCAAGATATGAAAAAATTGGTCAATGTAGAATTCTTCTAAATTCCGAGTGAAAAGTTCATCTGCCAGTACACATACAAGAGCTAAGTTTCGATGCATCCAACTAAATTCGACCGAAGCTCTTAGAATCATTCTGCAGTGGCGGAGGGGGAACACTTAACTCAGCTTTTGGAGCTCTTATTGAAGAGATGGTCCAAGGTGGAAAGGAGTTCACAGCATCGTATTCAGCAAGGGTTTAGCTCTAAGTTGATTACAGGAGTGTGGACACGGCTAAACAGGCTTTAATTTAATTTTTTATTTATTATATTATTTATTTTATTTTTATACCAGATCGGCCTGGTGGGCCTTACATGGTTGATATAACTTATATTATATATATTTTTTAACAGTTGATTATGAGGGGGTATAGTCATACAAATGACACCCCTCACTATATAAAATATTCTTATTAAAGAAAAAAAAAAAAAATAAATAGATAAGAATAATGCTTCTTAATAAAAGAGGAAAGTAAAAATAATGAAATTGGTACACTTAAATAAAACAAACAATTGTCTTCTAATAGTAAAAAGAAACAAGTTAATTTGAAAAAGGGAAGAGAGAAGAAAAGAGAGAAAAAATAATAAAAATAAAAAATAAAAAAATAATAATAATGAATAAATAAAATGAATAATAATAAGTAAATAGAGGTAGTGTGAATATGAATTAATTTTTTATTTCTTAAAAATTTATAAAAGAATGTCCTGCAGCAGTCTGGGTTTCAGTCTTCGGGTTGAGGTTGGGTTTCTCAGGTTGTAGGTCACTGCTCCTTTAACTGTCGGCAACTGGAAGTGGAACTTCATGAACCGGTTTTTGATATAATCCTTAATTTAATCAACATCATAAATTTAAAAATTAATAAATAATAAGAAGTTCCATCAAATTCTTTGAATATTACGTCAAACATGTTTTTCCATTTATTGGTTAGATATTAAACGATCTTAGTTTGAAGAAGGTAAAAAAACAAAACAAGAAAAGTGAGGATCAAGTATATTTTAATTAATTTAGAAATAAAGAATTGTTTCCTAGCTGGTCTTATTTCTAGCAGGTTCGTTTTTAAATAGCGCATTTAAAAACGAAAAAGTCGTTCATGAAACGGCTCTTAAACTAGTCCCACTCAATTACTTCTTACGGGAGTGTTACATTCGATTTACGATAACAGACGAGCTTAACATAAGAACTAAAATCATCTTAATCATTGTAATTTTTGGCTGACCTTCTGGTATTTCATTATGATTTGATGACTTCGCTTCTCGACGTATAAGGCCTGTTTGACGCCTGCTGTATCATTATTTATAGATGTTAATAGGTTGATGATGTTACTAATAAAGGTTTGTTTCTATCAAAATAACGATTGAAACGGAAGGGATTTGTTCTATAAAAGGCCTGTGGCGGCAGTAGGGGTTCAAAATGAATTTGCCAAAACTGCCGGCCAGTATTAAATAAATTAAAAAACAAAACAATAAATAATGTTTTATCTAAAGAATAAATACAGAAATAAACCAAATTCCAAATAGCAGCATAAAAAGTAAATAACAAATTTCAAAAAAAGACAAACATTTTTTAAAAATAAAATGCTGGAAGACCGCTGATTGGCCGTGTGTAATAATATAAATGGAATATGGTTCGGGTGCGGTCAAATAAAACTCAAATAGTAATAACTATTTTAATTGAGCCAACGTTTCGTCCCACGTTGTAGGACTTCGTCAGGGCTAAAAAAGATACTAACATTTAAAATGAGTAAAAAAGTAAATGGAAACGTACTAAACTGCCAATCCCCTCTCCTCCCAATACAAACGGTTCACTCTGACTTTGACTTCTGTCAATACAAATATGAATTCTGTCTCGTTCTTTTTCTTCCTTTATTCTTATCCCCCTTTTTCATCTCATAGTTTGTACTTTCTTTTATATCTCTTTTTTTTATATGTTACTATTTCCGTTTTCATTTATTGTTTGCAACCTTTTATTTTTCTTATTTAATTCTTACGTTTCCTTGTAAACCCTCGTAATGTTCCATTTAATTTTTTATTTCTGTCAAGTGTTTGTATCTTTTTTAGCCCTGACGAAGCCCTGCAACGTGGGACGAAACGTTGGCTCAATTAAAATAGTTATTACTGTTTGAGTTTTATTTGACCGCATCCGGACCATATTCCATTTATATTTTAAAATAAAATATTTCTTTGCAATTAAGTTTGCACTCTGGATCTTGCCAGGAGCTGGCCCGAGCTATCTCTTCTTCCGTTTCGTCTATGACCCGTTGTTATTGTAGTGCCACTATGTCCCACTGAGGACTGAGTGACTATTTGGTGACTGATTGTTCCTTGAACTAAACTTGGACTGTGAGGACTTGGTCCCTAGAACTAACCATTTTCTGTTTATCACGCCTGACTTTTCGTTTTTATAGCACAATACTTATAAAATTGTTGCTTTTTAATTTCACTTTTTTTTTTTATTTATTCATTTAATGTAATCTACATTTGTATAAAATAATAAATACAATAAGTAAATATGTGGAATGTTTCATTTACACTTGAAAATCTTGGGAAGGAACCACCCAGTGGTGCTACTTCAAGCATTAATTTAAATTAGAAGGTCCTGTTGCCATCTTCTTTTCAGACACCTCGGAGGATTATCAGGGATTGTTAAGGATGAGAGATTAAGAACTAAGGAGTTTGGAATGAAAAGATGCATATCTGTTTTGGGCCAAATCTGCAACGAATGAGATGTTAAGATCTTTGTGGATGAGTTTATTTGTAACGTAATAAGGAGCATCAAGGATTTTACATAGGATTTTGGATTGTAAGGATTGGATGCGGGAGGAATTTGATGGTTTGGTGGAGCCCCAGAGCTCAATTCCATATAACCAAATTGATCTGATTATCATAGTGTATAATAATTTTTTGTTGTGAATGGGAAGTTTAGAGCGTTTGTCAAGTAGGTGATGTAGCAATCGAAATCTACGAGCAGTTTCTTGTCGTTTCAGTCTTGTATGTTGATTCCAAGTAAGTCTCGTGTCAATATGGAGTTCTAAGTATCGAATCTGTTCAACAGGCGTTAGTGGAGTATTTAGAAAGGTTATTGTAGAACAGGAAGGTAGAGGTTTACGACGGAAAGTAAATGTGATCTGGTGGGATTTATTTTGATTCTCCAGTTTTGACAACATTCTTCAATGGATGTTATGTGTGTCTATAGTGTTTGTGATGCATTAGTTGGGTTGTTGTTTACAGACAGTATACATGTGTCATCAGCGTTGTTAGAATTGTGTTAGGGTGGGTTGGGATGTCAGCTGTATAAACCGTATAAAGAATGGAACCTAAGATACTACCTTGAGGAACACCGCCGGACTGAGAAAAGAGGGATGAGTAGGCTATGGTATGATTTACTTTAAAGATTCTATCAGAGAGGCAGGAGCGGATTAAAAGGAAATATGAAGGGGGAAGGAATTGACGAAGTTTATAGAGCAAACCTGGATCCCAGACTCGATCAAAAGCTTGTTCAACATCGAGGAAGACTCCCGTGCAGTACATTCCGCGCTCTAATGTGGAAGATATGACATCAACCACTCGATTACACTGTTGTATGTAGAATGGGATGTTCAAAATCCAAACTGGTGGTCAGGAATAACATGATATGAGTCAAGGATTCGATAGAGGCGTTTTAATAAGAGTTTTTCTAGGATTTCGCCCATAATGGGCAGTAACGAAATAGGACGGCAGAAAGATGTATAGGTTAATTTCACTTAATTTATATTTGTGCCTTTTTGGTTGTAACTGATTCCATAAGATCATTCTTAGTTTTTTAATATTAATAAATGGCTAATGGCAGAATGCAACTTTTAGTAACCTATTATATTCTTATATTTCTTTTATACTTTTATACTTTTACAATTAAAAAATGTTAAAATTTCGCGACGAGATATAATATTAAAACTGCTGAGATACTTTTTTTTTTAAAAAACTTTTGGTCAATCCTGTCTACTGAAAAGTTTATTTGGAAAACTATTACGGGATGCGTGGAAAGTATTACCACATCGAATAATTTAGAAATATATGTTCTCAAACCAGCCAGGATTAATGTCAACTCCAATTACGGTGGTAAGAGAAAGTAGTAACTATCTATTCATAGTTAATTCATGCAGATTATATATCTAATAGGTTTATGCCTACAGAGCATTATAAAGACTGTTCGGCAAAACGATAAGACTCTTCTTGAGAACCAATCTACCTGTGCGACTTGTAACCAAGGCCGATCTACAACCTCGGCAATAACGTATGCACCCAGTTGCGTCAGAATTGGCCAGTGAGGAGAAAAAAAAAACTGCAATTATCCTCTCGCCAACAAGAAAATTGACAGTTTTGAAGAGAATGTAATGAGAGGTTAGTGACTGGAGTACCAATTACATATCGGCATGTTGTGGTATGTTAGCGAGATGAAGAAAGGTCTTAGTAAATAGGGCGGCATCCTTACTCCAAAGGGACCCAGTCTCTTCAATAGAGGATTCGTCCAGAAAAAACAGTTCAATTACAGGGGAGTCTTTAAGAAATCTATACATTTTCTTCTAGCTGAATGAATCTACGTTCTTTAGTGAGCTTTTTCTTGAAACTCGGCCGCTTAAGGTGGAGTCGGGTTAACAGGGTAAGATGTTTTGTCTTATTTGAGGCAACGTAATGGACTTCTCATAAGTAGAATATTTTTTTTCTGTAATGTTTTACCTTTTACCGACCATGGCTATTATTTTCATTCCAGAAACGTTTTTACCTCGGTTTGGTGGAGAATCTCTCTGAATCGTTCTTGTATTGAGATATTAAAACAAAATCCAAATATTCTATTTCTAGTTTTGTCCGAACTGTAAAACGCGTTCTAGATTTAAAATTAAAAAAAAAGATATTGTTCCTTCCATAATAAACTTCTCAACCACCCAAATCCACTTTTTTCTAACCTGGCTTCTCCTTCATTACCTAATAATCCTCCTAGGCGTCTGAAAAGAAGATGGCCTCGAGATCTTCTCCTCTAGAAATGTTAT
>NW_027105747.1:431236-436640 GCF_000696795.3 Halyomorpha halys
TTATAAATTTACTTACATATTAAATAGAAAATAATAATAATATCAGATTTTAGGCCATTAATGAAATAAGTGAGGAATTGGGAAACCTTGGCACAATATGGACTTCAAAAGAATTTTAAATTAACTGTATACTAATCATAATATAAATCAAATTATGAATACAGCTAAGAATTTCATCAGTAACAATTTATATTTATTTATTTATTTTTTTACTAGTGAGCACTGGTACTGGTAATGGTGGGGGGAACAAGTCCGGCAAGTGGGCCTATTGGTCCTTTTTGCCACTAGTGAGCATCATTTACCTAAAATTTAAAAGTTTTAGAAATACTGTTAGAGGATAACTGCCAACTAGATTTAATAAAAACAATTAATGAAACTAATAACAAACAACCAATGACTACATTTTCATCAGATAAAAGTTAACGTAAATATGGTATTATAACACACATTTCGAATAGTAAATAATTTATAGATATCAATTATAATTAGGTAAACCTTCAAAGTTGACCCAATAAGTAAATTATAATTAATCAATATGTTAATAAGAAATGTTATTATTAAGTTTAAAAGATTTGAATATAAAATTTGGAAAAAACTGATCAGTAAATTGCAAAAATCATAAACTAATAATAAAGATGAAATCGATGTACCAAATAAACTAATGTTGTTTATCAAATAAATTATATTAATTCTATGATCATGTACACCAGAAAATCTAAGGATTTTTTAGGGACCTGGTGAATATTGAGGATTATGCTTTTTTTAAAAACAAATTAATCCACGAACCTCTTCTATAAAGTTAATGTGTGAGTAATTCTATACCATTCATATCATGGTACATGGTCCATAACATATCATTCAGATCATGTCACCTGTTGTCTCAGATTTTAATGAAATATTTTATGCTCTATCCTTTCATAAAGATAAGATGATTTTATTGTTTTATCTCAACTAGATTTGGTTTAAGAGCAATCATTAATTGTTCACATAACTAGTGAAAAGTGATTTTTGCTTTCCAATTTTATAAGTTAAGGATCTTGTTGATAAAACTCAATAGGGATATTGCACCGTCTGCTGATAGACTGCCCGATAGGTATCAAGCTGGATTCTGAAGAAGCTACTACAGACGGGAGACGAGAAGACCCTTTTATCAATCCCTCAATTTTTTGGGAACCTGTGCCCGGAACGTTAATCCGGTATTGACAATGACCATGAAAAATATAAAATGCCTAGACAAAATTTCTAAGAAAAAAGCTAAAGATTTATCTGAAGAGTTCAAAACGGATGGTAGAATAACGCAGGTCGACTTGCTGAACTAATGGGATACAAAGATGGTATCGACATTATTGCTACATCCGAGTCTTCCTTACGAGAGCCATTTATCAACAGAGGGCCACCAAGAAGATGTGAAGGGTTGTAGCATGAAGGGTGGAGGGTTCGGAACTTTATGAGGAAGTTCTGTTGGAAAACGATTGCACAAGAAGATTTGTTCCATAACACGCTCAACAGCCAGTTTTTCCCCAATTAAGATACCCACAACAGAGGTTGAGTGGTACCAAGGAGGGCTCAGAGTTGACTCATGGCTATAGTAACAGAATAAATTATCTGCCATTGAGGGATTCGAATCCGGGTCACAGGAGTAAGTAGTACAGACCCTTATAAACTGAGCTACCCCGCTCCTCTAAGAACGTTCGGCCAAGTAGTAAACGAAGATAAAATTAAATACATGCGAACCAGTGATAACATGAAATACGAAGACCTGTCTGAATACTTCGAGCCTGGAAAATGCAGATTCCAACGCGTGAGGATTTCATTTGTCTGAGATCTGAAGTAAAGTCAATGATTTAAGTCACAAGAAAAGTTGATAAATTTTTGTCAGAAAACGGATGTTATTTTGGTCCTTTGGAAAACCAGGTTTATCTTGTCATATCCTGTTAGGTCAAACTGGGGCTGTACAAGAATATAGAGCAGAAACTGGCCCACAACGATATCATACCAAAGTCGGATCCATATATTTAAAAGCAGAATATTATGGAGGCTCCTAAAAGGGGTTCTATGAGCCAAACAAATAGACGGGATGAAGTGTTTTAAAATGGATACCATCGTTTGGTCGTTTATCTAGCAAGGACTAAGGACTAATGAGGATCTAAGGAGATTCACAAAAAACGTATTACAGTGGTCCTGCAAAGTGGTTGGTTCTCCATAGTCAGCCAGTGATGGAAGGCTGAATAGGTGGCACGGATGCTGGACAGATCCTTACTCCCTAAATCAAAAAAGAGGAGCACATGATAGGGATGGAGGTAGTGAGATTCTACCAGGTAGTTTAGGACTATGACATGGATGATTATGCTAGTAAGTAAATTTTTTTTTCAATACACTGGCATGCAATTTTGAGTAAAAACGTCTAAATAATAAAACTAGTCGTAATTTATCCAATACCTTTGCAAGGTCAGTGGGTAAGATATTCCCTCCCAGGCTGTAGCCCACTTCGGGAGATAATTTATTAATTCTGTTAAATAAAGCACGCAGCAGATCTATAAAATGGGTTGAACGTTAATACTGATCACATCAACTCCCTGGCCGAGGCACCGACGTTCTTACTCCATCAGAACTCAGTACGCCTCTTAAATTACAGATATTAGAAAGATGGCAGGCCAAGTGGGATGAAAGTAAATTAAAAGAAATCAAAAGATCAGTAAAACCATGGTCGACATCTTAGTGCAACAACCGCAGAGAGGAAGTCGCTCTAACCCGCTTGAGAATAGGTCATACTCTCCTCACGCACTCTCACCTGATCAGAAAACTGCCACCTCCAATGTGCAAATATTGTCAGTCCATTCTCACGACGAGACATATTTTTGAAGAATATACTCACTATTTGCCAATAATAAACATGATAGGATTGACCCCAAATTTATCAGAAGCTCTCACAGATGAGGAAGCTAAAATTACATTAGTGTTTGAATTTTTAAAAGCACATTGCCTTCTTTCTAAATTCTCACTTCTCTTCGATTTTCTTTATTTATTATTTTCATTTCATTTATTATTAAATTTTACAAAACGTTTAGCATGCCATAGGCAATTCCTTCCGAAGTACTGAACCGAAGACCTATCATGATTGTAAGGTTAGAAGAAGAGAGGCACCTTAAAACTGCATTTTACTACGAAATAAAACAACATTATTTGAAGGTAAAACAGATTTTCAATATATTCAGAAAAAAATAATGAACTCTATTGACGAAGTACGTTGTTGTTGTTAAAACAGATAAACCTTTGTGATTCCTTAGCTGCTTTAAATGAGCCGGGCAGGTATCGCGTTCAATCTGGGATAATGATAATGTTATTTTAATTTATCAGGGAGGAGGGAAGACAACGGCGGTGAGTTACGACGCAGGCGCTGTGATAAATCTATCTCTGACAAACGCCTTATCTCTGGCTCTCTTATCTCCTGCCTACTTACAGTCACAATGTACCTCTTGTAATGTCCGATTTGAATTATTGTCTTTTTCATTGATAAAATAATGAGTGTTTTATTGCAATTTGCGGCGACCTATAAGGGTTTAGAATATTGCAGTTTAATCTGATTGTATTTTAAGTGAACAAATGCCTGTTTTCTAATTTTGATATTATAATAATGGTTTTTATAATACGATCATACGTAATAATACAAGACCCTCTACGAGGTACTGTTTGTTGTCAACAAATAAGGATAAGTCTGTTCGATCTGATGCGTCTATTAAAGATTTATATCCTTCAATGTTAAGAGCATCAAACAGGTACGAGATACAACCAATTTTGAGAGGGAAGTAACAATATGAGCAAGAAAAAAAACAAACTTTACCAACCTTGCTTTGTATTATTGTCTATATACTCTTTCCGCTAGGTTGAGCGTGATTCTGACCAAATCACCTCCTTGCACAACCATTGGTTTAGTAACAGTACTTCCTTACAAAGGACTACACCCATAACCCTTCATGGGTTGTAGCGGTACAGATACTGTATAATATAGTATACAATATAAAATTGACTCATATTTTTATTAATACAAATCGTGATAGTATTTTCTTTTATTTATATATCTCTTTATTAATATTATTATTTTATACTTAATTTTCTTTTCTTTGATCCAGTGAGTACTATTGTTATTATTTCCATTTTTTTTCCTTTTTCCGCTTTTTTCTTCTTTTACTCTTCCTTTAATTTTCGGCAGATTGTATTAATCTCTTCAATAAAATAAAATAATAAGATCCTTTTTTTTTCCTCTAAACTTTTATTCATTAAAATTATCCTACGTTTCGGCCCTCAGGCCATTCTCAAGGATACAACCTACAATTTTGGGTTTTTTAAAAAAAGCAATGACATCAATATTGAAGGTATGGCCAAAGAAATCAGCGTGTAGTTGAAGGAAATAATGTAATTGTTATATAAAAACAACAAAATTTTTTTGTAGGTTGTATCCTTGAGAATGGCCTGAGGGCCGAAACGTTGGAGAATTTTAAAGAATAAAAGTTGAGAGGCAAAAAAAGGATCAAAATTGTGTTAATTTGATAATAAACTAAACCACTCTCAAATATCATATATAAAAATATAATTAATCTAAAATAAAAATTTTGAACAAAAAAAATTCGAAACAGCTCAGGACTTAAAGCCAATTAACAAATTATCCAATAAATCTTCGATCTAAAATTGGTAATGCAAGGACAAATTAACTTAGTCCACCTTATCTACTGCTAACTGATACATATCTGTTAACTGAAATGTACAGATTCGCATTCAAACTGGTGTATAGCATAGAATATACATCCACTCTAGTTCCAAGTAGTTTGATCTAGGTGTTACAAATTGCAAATTATCTGTAAGCATATTTTAAAAAATGTCTATTGCAAAGCCTTTACTTTTCGATTATGCATATCATAGACAAATGTAATAAAAAAAAAATATTTTCTTTATTTGTTGGGTACTTCAAATTCTATGAAGGATATTTTATATAAATTTGTTTTGTATATAGGTACGAAATCGTTTGTCCACATGCTTTAAATAAAAACAGATATTGGTCTTCTTTGAAGCAAATAATTTAAATAAATAAAATCTTTTAATAATACATTTCTAAATTTCAGTTTCTAATAAAAATAAAATATTTTTGATGATATAAACCAAATCTAATTAGATTATCCATTATTTAAAATAAAATACCAACAACGTGGTTCAAAAAGTACTTCACACATTATGCTATATTTTGTTATACATATATGCAAATATTATACTACATTAAATTGATGGTAAAATGTTCATGACTACGTAGTTGGGTCACCTTTGGTACTTTAAATTCATTGAAGACGTTCTGGCATTGATTCAAATAATTTCTTAGTCTATGATTGTTGTGGCCACCGTACTAAAGAAAAAT
>NW_027105747.1:436801-446733 GCF_000696795.3 Halyomorpha halys
AAAGGCATACTACATATATTATATGTTTACAATACAAAAGATTTGAGTATATATGATTTGTTACATTGTTTATAACATTTTAAAACAAAACAAACAAATAATCAATTAATAATAAAAACGAAGAAGAAAAAATAAAAATAAAAAAATCAACAAACACAACAAGGTTTTAGACTGCCCTTCTATAATTAGTCAGCTGGTCAAAGTCAATTTGTTTTATGAATTTCAAAGTCTGTCTTAAATTTAGTAAAAATTCAGAACATATACTTTTTACTGTACGTATTTACGTACTTAGTTATTTTAAATTTGTGTATTGAATAAAGCATAGGAATTAAGTCCGCATACAGTGCGAGTATTACGGCTTAATTCTAGTCAGTTCTCGGGCCAAGTCCTCGTGCAGGGACTAATACCCCACTGTTAGACAGTCAAAGTTTCAAGTACTTTCTACAGACTTTAGTAAATGTTAAGTGCTCAGCTCGCAGTTAATTTTAGGATATTTAATTTATTTTGTTTTGAACTAATATTTTCTTTTAAATAATACCTGTATGAAATATTTTATTTACTTTTTTAAATTTGCATAGCCTAGAGATGCATCAACGGATTTGGCTTTCATGCTGTTATTTGGAATTTCTTTTGTTAACTAACTAAATAAAAACTTATTTATTGCTATTTATTTTTCTTTTATTTTATACTGGCCGCCAGTCTTGGCAGGTTTATTTTTGAACCCCTACTACCGCCAAGATGATGAAGGAATTTTGTCTCATTGCCTGTTAATAAAACTTATTGTTGAATTATAGATATATGAAGCATTGCGAATTCTGACTTTATCCTTCATATATTTTCAATTGTTCTATAGGGTCTACATTATTTTAGAACCTAATTTTTTAATAGTCATTAACAGTTTAATAGTCATAAACTATGAGGAGTTAACCATTTTTTTAGTACGTTATAGAGCTGGATTGTCCAGCTTACAAAGCCTCAAGTCCAAAATTAAAAAAGTTGAAGGAGGTTGCGGGCGATAAAATAATTATATACTAATATAAAAGAAAAAAATTAACACCTCCTAATGCAACAAAGGTACATTATGGTCCAACAAGAATGTAATTGTTCAGAATAAAATATATTGTAAGAAATATTTCTTCATTTTTATTCATGAGAAAACAAAGTACACTGTGTTGTTGTTTTTCAAGATAACGGTATGACGTCAGAGATTGAAAAAAATGACTAAAACATCATGCTTTGTTGAATAACATAGCGGAAACTATGGCATAATTTTTTTACAAACACTACTTAATTAACTGAGGCACATCATACTAATATCATCATAGTTTATTTGTTTAAAAATGATGCTGCCAGTATCTGTTGTGTGCCTTTTGTTCTTATTAAATTTCATTCAGTCGTAGATGTATTTTATTATTTTATCCAGCTCACCAATTGTTTTGAAATATGTTTCATCTGCTGTTCTCAGAATGTAATTTCTCCAGAAGCTCCAGCAATCTAACCAGGAAGATTGCGTCCGCGAACAGAAACTGCTGTTCTGTCTTTTTTCCTTACCCTATCGTTCATACAATCTCTGATAAGCCTGAATATTTTCACAGCCTTTTTTCCTTTCAATAACCAAAGAAGTCTCCTGCTTTCATTTTAGGAAGTCCTTTGTATTTCGTTTGTTTTTAACAAGAGTTTTCCACCAAACCAGAGGGTTCTCTCAATCTAAATTTTCTTTGGTATCCTTCACAATTTTTCATTCTAAGGTCTATTTCTCTCTCATATTACGCAATGTATTATCATATTATGTTCTTATATTTTTTATCCAAAAGTTTTGTTTATTTATTGTCCTTTTGTATTTCAACCAGGGTATGAAGGACGGGATACAAATTCGTTGTTAATCTATCTTCTCTTATTGTTTTGTTTCCTCTTCGTACTATTTACTTAGTAATTTTTTTGTTGCATTCTCTTTTTATTTTTACATACTGAATATTTCACTCGCCACCATAAGTCCATTTCCGTATCTAAAAGCTTCAACCTTGAATTAGATGGTTCACGCGTTTACTCCATTCATCAAAATATGAGTATAATCCAACATCTCCATGCCCTCTTAACCAACCACTAACTCACACACATATTTATCTTTCATGCTCGCGTCATAATTTATATTTTTGAAATTTATAATTATATAACAAATTCAAATTTAAGAAAACTCCAATCTAAACCATGTTAAGTTTACAGGAATTCTTGAGTCCCGGTATCATGGTTACGGTAAGCTTCTTCGTACGGAGCCCTTCTCAACGGAAATTATATTTCTATTCCTTAGTACTGGGGTATGCATTGATATTGTCTTGCAATTTCGGAAAGGATTGAAAACTCAGTATCATCCGTACTGCGACATCTTTTCACAGCAAAGGCTTACTCACTATTCGTTAACTATAAATAGTATTTTATGAATTTCGTGGGGTGCTCTTGACCCGCGTGCTGACACGTGTCCTAACTAGCCTACTAATGATCCAGGTTCCTTAGTAGGCCGTACGGACTCCATGGGTCCAATCAATCATCTTAGATCCGTCCTTCTAGGAGAGGCCTTCATCCATCACATTTCGTGTTATTTTCCTCAATCTGCTCGTGTGTATATTATTTGTACATTTAAGTTATTTCATTTGACTTGCACATATAATACAAAATATCCAGAATTCAATGTATTTTCTAGTTTGATATTTGGCAAATATAAATCGATGGCTTGATTATCGTCAGGAACTCATTCTTCTATGTTATACTTCCATAAATGAATTACTCAAAATCCATTTAGTGCTGTTGTTTTATGTTTGTTGACGAATTTTATTATATGTGTTCGTATTTTATTGTTATTTTCCACTTGATTGCAAAAAGCTGGTTATCTGCTGTTTACTGTTTTTCAATTTTGTTGGTTAGGTTATAATTTATTTCTTGCTGTAGCTACGAAAAAAGTATCTGTTCTATTTCGATATCTTATTATTATTATTTATTATTTTTTTTGACTAGTTGATTTCAGAAAGAGACTATGGCAAACTTTATTAGAAGATAGTATTTTTTAAAAACTAGTTTTTAGGCCAGTAATAATTATTTTAAGAGATTTTAATAAGGATCGTACCGTCAAATGAATGAAAACTAGAACACTGGAATCATATTGGGGTGATAAAAAATATATATATAGGAAATGCAGTTTTGCGGTAGAAAGGAGTGACGAAAAATGAAAGCAATGAAATAAAAGAAATCAGAATAGATGAAAGAAAGAAATCATGATTGAGCACGTTTCAGACATAACTTCCTACGACAGGGAATCTACGCACTCCGCTTGGTTTTTCACATTTTCCTTCCTCTGATTTTTGACTGAGATTTTATCTCATCATCTTTCCATGTCTATATGATTGCTTGAAAAGTCATTTTTTGCGGACATTCACAGGCTAGGTAAGTCCTTTGGTATTCAGTTGTTGCTGATAAGCGTTCCGATTGTTTCGCTTTGCCTGACACGTTGGCTCCTAATTTTCCTTCCAGCAGTCTTCATTTTTCAGAAGTAGTAACTTCTCTATTCTGGTCAATTTTTTTTTCATCTTTATTGGCACACAACTCACTTTAGGTCAAGGTCAGCTGTATCATCCTCCACCAGTTGTCCCTTATTCCTTGCAACAACCAACCGGGTCCTAACATCATAGATTACTGCATCCTTCCAGCGGAATTTCGGTATTCGTCTATAGGTTCAGTGGTCAACTGTAAATCCTATAAGTTGAAAATATTTGATTCATTCACCCACTTTGGTACGATCTAATAACTCACTCTGGATGAGTCTTCCACAGGTTATTCAAAATAAGACCTGGTGAACAATTCGTAGGAATGAGATACCAGACATGATTACCACGCGGGGGGACCTGTTTAAAGTTTTTGGGAGGTTATAGGTTTAGGAGGAATCTCATAGTATCATATAACAGAGGATAATGTATGTACTAGACTGTGGGCATTGATTCATCAGTCCAAATATCAAATAGTACATCTTGGACATTTTAGTTAGTGCCTCCATGCTTGAAAAGTTCTGCCTAGAGACCATAATGCCTTATTCATAATAATAGGATTCTTATTGTCTATAATTTTTTAAGGGCTACCAATCTTTCTTGTTCATTCGGGAGCCCATCAAGTCAAATATATAGGTGGTGGAGGATTGGAATGTTTGCCAATATTTTGATTATCAAATGCTCCTCAAAACACTCTTTCTATCTTTCCAAAAGTTATTTTTCTTCGGTAAAAGTAGTGTCATTCCTGATTCTAGAGGCGTTCAACCTCAGGTTAAAGTGTCTTCTTCTAAAGTTAACCTTCTGGTAAAAAATAAGGTATCATTACAAATTCTCAACTTTGAAGTCTCTGGAAGTTCATTTTCTTAGCATACCTTTTATTTTTCCTGCGATGATGTATTTTTCTCTTTTTAAGTCCCGATATTCTTCTCCTGCTACGAAAGATTATAATTTGAATGGATGATCCCATTTGTTGATTCACTGGAAATATATATATATATATATATTCTTATTAGAAGATAATTAGTTCACCGTATGTGATGATTGTAGGTCCGTAACCGTAATTTTAAGCCCCTATAAAGTGGGCCGAAAAGTTGGCTACTGAATCTTGTGTCTATTTTGACCAATACTCTGACTATATTGCTACAATAATCATTTCATTTAGTTTCAGTAAATAACATTAGAAAACAAGTCGCAACGGACAATAGATTTTCCGATCTTACCCTACACTATTATTTCAATAAATTTATTGTCCTTCAACCATCGTCGATTTTGCAATGATGGAACTTGCGTGTTAATTTACATCTATAAAAAAAAAAGGAAGTAATTTGTAAGATGGATTTAATTTAAAATATTATCATTTATTATATATGATTTTGATGTTTCGAATTAAATCGCTCTGTTTTTGTTAGGATTCTCAACTGTAAGCTCCTATCTGGTTGAGAGGTCTTCCGTGTGAACTTACCTACTCTCTACCTCATAACTTTTTATGATAGTAAATTATTTTAAAAAATAATAAATGTTCTTCGATTATTTATGATAATCTGGCGAAAGGATCTGGTCTATAAAGATTGTATCGGTTTCGCCTTGGGCATTGAATCAGGATCAGATGGGACGGTGACGTCATTGAGAAGGTTAAACAGCAGGTAGGCTAGAGAACAGGACGGGTTCATGATACTTTTGATTGGCATGTGACGCTTTGGAAGATACAAATATGTGAGAACAATCTTTTACAATGGTAAAAATATATTTTTGAAAATTATTTCCAGTTAAGGTAGAAATCTATGGCTAGTTGTAGCCTTGACCTTTGCACGTGTCTAACATATTGTCTAGATGATTCTAGGATCTAGGACTGTTAACCAATCGTCATTTGTCAATTTGTTGACACATTGTCATTTCTCGATTCCTAAGCCCTTTTTACATTTTGAAAGAGATTTGTCCTTAATAATATATTATCATAGTCAGGTTTTTAAATCCAAATTATAAGTTATTATTTATTATTATATTATGTTTTTTAAGAACATAAAAAATTTAAAACAATAAAATCTCTAGAAAATAATTGCATTAATAGAGATGATATGTAACAGTAAAATTAATAATTATTATATTTGATTTTCCAATAGGATATTATAATTATAATACTATTATGACATGTAAAATCCAAGAAAAAACTATCAAATATGTTATTATTTTAAAGGAAATATTTAGGACAACAAATTTATTTTTTCTGTTATATTGGCCTTGGTTAGACTGGGTTTGGAAAATCTGCCCGGATTTAAATATCCAGTGTAATGTGAATACCTGATCATCAGGATTCGGGGAAATCCCTGGAAGTTGAGGACGGATTCTAACCAATACCACATCATCAAACCGTTGATAAAGAAGTATTACTTGCTTCTCATATTAATTTTATATTAAAGAAAATTGGTCAAAAAAATATTTATACAATTGATGACTGGTTTAAATGATAGTTGAAAAATAGTAGTGCAACGCATCGTACAACTTTTATTTACCATCCCACTTTGAGTCCAATTAAATCCTTATATATATATATGGTTTAGTAAAAGTTAAAAGTGAATATTGTGATAAATCCTTAAGGCACTAAAACGTTTTTTTTTTTTTTTTTTTTTTTTAGTGTAATATATATCGTTAGAGAGAGATAGAAATGCTTTATTCATTCATGCTGCCGAAATACATCGGGTTGCTACATTACACAGCATACTAATCAATCCGTGATCGGACATATATAAATTACATATTTTTACATGATATAATATAATAGAAAGAAAACATTTTTTTTTCCCCTACAGTTTTCTGTTACAATAAATTCCAGTCTACACACTAAATACAAATATTTCAATTTATTCCTTTTTTTCTTCCCTTTTCTTGTCCCTTCCATTTCACTTGTTTTTTTTCATTTGATCGACAAATTCACTCTCCCGAATTCCACTTCTCAGATCCTCCCCAGTGACCCCCTAAACAAATTCACTTTTAGACAGCGATGTGAGATCAAACCAGAGAAATACTAGTCACAGCAGTAGACCAGTTTAAAGTAAAACAATCAAATAAATACATTTTACCGAAACAAAACTAATAAATAGATTTAAAGGAAAATATAATAAAAAGTTGGTTAAAAGAAATACTTGATTGGATACATAAGTAAAAAAATAAAATAAAAATAATAGAAATAGGATATTGCCATGCATAAACATTTTTTATTTATTCTAGCAGAAAAGTTACTACGTGATCTAAAAAGAAGGGAGAGTAGGTGAGTTGAACGCTCTTATAGCCAGGGGCTAGGCACGCATCACTTACCGTTCTAGAACAATAGTTACCTTCTCCGATACTATCTACTAACCCCTTCAACATCATCGACCTCTTATGAGTAAATATCCATTAAAAGATAAGGAAGCTCTTGCATTAGCTTTAAAAAAAGAGCTTATATACATCTCGATAGGATATATTAAAAAATATACACAATTGATTACACCTAGAACCTGTCATATAAGAAATAACAGAAAACATTTTTTGGGTAGCCGACCTGTTCTTCCGAATAATTATTTACTTTATTTGAAAGGTGCTAACCAGAAAGCTCTATAGCAATAATGATCGTCAAGGCGCATTGCCAAGAGTATAACATTATTCAATTAAGAGGACCTTACACGTTCAATTTTATTGAGCCAATATCGAATTTCGTGAATACATTGAATATCTGAGAGGTATACTGTCGAAATATTGATACATGTCCTGTTTATAATAGTAATACTGAATATCTATAGAGACATAATGTGGCCAAAATTTTGCCCTGGCGATGAAGTACAACTTAATTGATGATAAGAGCCCATACTGCAAGTACCATCCAAATAGACTCCTCCAAAAAAGGTCCTCTCAAGCTATATTCGGATGAATCAATAATTATAGACCTTACAGTACGCCATAATAAGTCAGATATCTTCATTATTGATCTAAGAAAAAATAAAGCGGAACTTATTGATGTCGGAATTCCAAACAATATAAGCTCCATTGTGGTAGAAAAACTGAGAAAATACCATGAATTGGCGATAGAATTGAAAGAACTATAACAATTGAAAGGTGTTACCACTACTCCATGCATAATATACACGAATGGTCTCGTACCAAATTCAACAGTGGCAAGCGCGAATGGTTTGGGGGTGCCTGTTGATGTGCTAAGAGATGCTCAACAGTCGGTCCTCTTAGATACTGCACTTAAATAAATCAACAAAAATATGAAGGTGGTTGGACTTCTAGATCCCCCACCTCAGATACCTACCCGCAATATCCAGAAAAACCGACGATAATAATAATAATAATAATTACAGATAATTATCGATACCATATGGTTGTTTTATTATTGACTGAACCGCAAGAACCTATATTACAATTGCTAAAAATAGAATTTTTTCTTTGCAATAAGATTTAATTATTTATTCTTACCACATTTGGATTACTCCATAAAAATCAACCAAGGTTCTATGTATCAGATTTTAATGATTTTTTGTCTGTTTGTAATATCAACTAAATACATTCCGTTAAATAAATAATTTTATTTTTTATATGGGCTTTTAATAACGATTTGTCGAAATTGCTGAAATGACTAAATTCAAATTTTTTAATTGTCCAATATCGATTGAAAGCAAATGCAAAAAGCTTTAAAATGAAACCATAACAATCCCTCTAGCTGATTTTGGCTAGGCAACAACCCTATGCATCCCTCTGGTACAACCTGTAATAAAACTAGGAAACATTGCAAAACTTGGCCATTTCCGAAATTGTGAAAAATCAATATTAGAAAAAAGGTTTTTCTAAAAAATATTTTTGTAAGGTATTTCAATGATATTACTAAAATAAAATATTATGAAAACCTGGTTGTCAGAGCCACCGTAAATCGACGTAGTCTTTTGGAACGAATACTGGAATAGCCATTTATTTGGAGAGGCTGACTTTTAACATAAAAATATAATCATATAAAACATTTAAAATCAATTGAATTTTTTTACTTGTGTTTTTTTTATCTTTATTGAAATTTACAACTGTACATTTAATACATACATCAAGTAAATTTGATTTTAGTTTTAGGTAGAGGCGTGTAGATAAACTACCCATTGGTAGCACTCTAAAAATAATGAATTTAAAATGAAATGAAAGGTCTTTATCATAAAGTAAAATTAGGAAACTAAATGATGAAAATGAATAAACAAATTTATAAAATTCATAGTTATACATAAAATAAAATACTGGTGGCGACTCCGATTGGTCAGAGGCGAGAAGAAAAAGATGATCTACCCCGAGGTTAGAGGAAGATATTTCTATCTGTAACAGCAGAGTAGCTATAGGTGCGAAGAGATAGATACTGTATTTCTTTAAAAAGTGGGACCACGTCTATACTAGCTCCGTAATGTATATAATAGTCATATTTTAATTAAATTAGTCACCACAATGGTACTCATCAAACGTAGGGAACTGTATCATGCCAATCACAATTAACGGTCATGATGCATTAACATCAAAATGGACACAGGGCTGGTAATGTATTGTAACAGCTAATTATCAAAAACTGATTTTAAAAATGAAGTCCATCTGTCTGTTGCTTGGCTATGCATATACATATGTTTCTTCTAAAATGAACTAAGATTAAAAAAAAAATAATACAAATAAAAATTAAATATAATTAGATTAAACATTAATTTACAAATTAATCATTAAAGTTGACATTAAGACAGATATATAGGAGCGATAAGGTTTTAGATGATTTCACGCGGAATGACCAAAATAATGTATCTGTAAGAGGAGGCAGCAAAGCCGAAAATTACCCAAAAATTACAGTAATTCTTTTTCACAGAGTAGATAAAAAAACAGAATGCCTCCATGAAAAATATTTAGTTATTTATTTTTTATTTTTTCCCACTTTTAAGAACCACCCCAGGCTACATCCTTCTTGTACCATTAAAGCTATGGGAGTTGCTGCCATTAAGCAGAAAATGATAAAACAAATGGCCGGAACTATTCACTCTTTACATCATGAGAAAGATAGGTTATTTTTTATTTTTCTATTTTTTACTGACTATCTGGTTTGATAGGGTAAAGAAAATTTTTGGAGCAACCTTCTTGTTACTGCAGACAACTGAATTTATAAAGTCTTGTTTATTATTTATTTGTATTTTTAACTACTGAATACAATAATTAAACTAATATTATTACTACTACTACTAATAATAATGTTTCTAATAATATTACTAATTCAAATAGATTTTTTTATTTTTTAAGGATAGTATAACTGTCATATTTGGAAATCCAAATATATCTCTCTATTATATACAAAAGTTTTAAGTGATCACCTTGAAATATTTTATTTCGCATATGATCACCCTGTAATATTTTATA